>NC_056747.1:1217921607-1217969107 GCF_019279795.1 Protopterus annectens | reverse complement strand
AGTGATAGAGGGAATGTTCTTCTTTCAGCTTTTCCCGGTTAGAGGTCACCACAGCAGAACTCCGATCCACTAATGATTGGCAGTTGATTTTTATGGTGCCGAGGTGCCAGCCTGATGCCCAACCTTCAACGAAGGCACGCTCATTCAAGCATGTCTTTCGAACACCATAGTGATAGAGGGGATACTCTATCAAAATCTGGAAAAGGAAAGAAGGGTTGAAGGGGGGGGGTTATTAGTCAGGGTTTGGACAAGGACAAAGCCAGTGAGAATTCAGGTGAGATTTAAGTGCAGTCTTGAAAAGACTGCAGGTAGGAAGGGCAGTTATGGTAGTGGGAAGGTTGTTCCAGAGCTTGGATATAGTGCAGGAAAATAGTGCTTCACCTGTTGAGTTTTTGGCTTTGGTGACCTGGAGTAGATTTTTTTTACAGGAGCATAGTGGTCTGGAAGAGTGGTAGGGTTGGAGAATTGTATGGAGTGATGGGATTCGGTGAGGGTGGTTTACTAGTTTATGAGCAAAGGTGAGCTGAGTTTATGTAGGAGTTGCGGGAGTTCAAGCCAGTCAAAGTCTTTAAGGGAGACACAGTGGTGGCTGTGGTAGGAGGCACCAGTGGCAAATTTTGTGATTTTATTGTAGCAGGCTTCAAGTTTGTTTAGGTTCATAGGTTCATAGGTAGGTACTAGGCTATCAGCCCTGGGGCCTATACAAGCCCAACCAAAAAGGTACCCTGGCTTTTGCCACCCAAGAAAATTATTTTTCTGTGCCACTGTCGAGCAGAGCCACAGATTTTTCTTGAAGAGTGTTCATGAGGAGCTTTGTTTGATATAGATAGGTAGTTTATTCCAGAGTATGGTAAGTCTCTGGGGCAGGAATCTATCCCTCCAGCATGTTCTGTTTATTGTCGTGACAAGGTTTAGGTTCCTAGAGCATGTAGCTTGGAGGGATTGGGATTTCTTTAAGTGGAGCATGTCCAACAGCTCTGGGTTTGACATAGCTTTGTATGTTAGGCAGAGATCACCTCTGAGTAGGCGATATGTGAAGGATTAAAGCTGGAGTTTTTTGAGACGGTCTGCGTAGGGCATCTGTTTGAGGCTGGAAATCCTCTTTGTGAGGTATTTCTGTGCCCTTTCCAGTTGTTGTAGATGTCTTCTGCAGTACATACTAAAAGGGACGTTGTACTCTGTAATGGGTCTAATGAGTGATGAGTAGAGGGGAACAATGACCTCTCTTTTTCTGGATGAGAAACCTTTTGTGATGAGGTGTGCCACATAGAAGGATTTCCTAACTACTGTGGCGATGTGATTATCAAAGGAGAGACTACTGTCCACCTGTGTCCCAAGGTCTCTTATCACACTTTTGGTGTTAAGTATACTACCGCCTATGTTGTAGTTCATGAGTACAGAGTTTTTGCCAAAGGGATGACAATGCACTTTTTGGCATTGAGCTTGAGGCCGTTACTTTGCCACCAGGCATCTGTCTCAGTGAGGCCCTTTTGTAGGATGTCCACATCGTTAGGAGTTTCAATTATGGCTCCTAGTTTGCAGTCATCTGCAAACTTCATTAGCCAAAGACCTTCTGTGTTAGCCTGTACTTCAGAGAAGTAGATACCAAACAGGAGAGGACCCAGGACTGAACCCTGTGGTACCCCACTTGTCACTGGTCTGAAGTCGGATTTGGAGTCTGTTACTTTCACAGTGTGGGTTCTGTCAGTGAGCCAGTTGGCAACCCATCTTGTGACATAGGGATTTATATCTAGTTTAGTGAGTTTATCTATAATTCCAGAGTGGGGGATGGTGTCGAAAGCCTTGGCAAGATCTAGATAGGCTGTGTGAACCACCTTACCCTTGTCTATGGCTTTGGTGACTGCTTCAAAGAAGTCTATCAGGTTTAAGAGACATGATCTGCCTTTTACAAACCCGAACTGGGTGGGGTCCAGAGTTTGGAGATTGCCAATGTCTTTGTTTATAAGTTCCATGATGATATGTTCCATGGCCTTGCAGACCAGCCTCGTCAGACTAATGGGGTGGTAGTTCCCAGGGTCAGTAGTGGCTCCCCCTTGTGGAGTGGGATAACCGTCGCTGTGCACCATTCAGCAGGCACAAAGCCTGAGGTGAGGCTATGATTGAATATGGTACTTAGGTGGGGTGCCAGTTTGTTCTGTAGTTCATGTAGTACGCAGCCTGGGATGTTGTCTGGTCCCATGGATGCTGTGTTCTTGGCTTTGGAGACTGTGGTTTTTACCTGTGCAGCCGTGATTACAGGAACTTTGCATTCTTCCGGTATAGAGATGGGCTCTTTAGGGGGTGAGAGGGGGGTAAAATTAGCACTGAACCTATCTGCCAGGATGTTGGCAATATCAGTTGGGTCTGTATATTTAGTGCCATTGTGCTGTAACTCAGAGCAGATCTGAGTGTTGCCATTGAGATTCTTGACATAGCTATAGAATGCTTTGTGGTTGTCTTTAGAATCAGTGGTGATTTTGTTTTCATAACTAGCTTTGGAGGATTTTATCAGGGATTGCAGCTTCTTACTGAGGCTGACCAGGGAGCTCCTCCACTCATAGGATTTTACTCTCTTTTGCAACAGTTTCTTCCTTCTGTTGTACAGTTTGTTTATGGAAGGGGACCACCAGATTAGCTTCCTTTTTTTTGAGGATAGCGTCTTGGTTCTGTTTGGGATAGCACAATCCATGCACTCATGTAAGTGTTTATAAAGTACAATTTTGTAGGATTCAGTAGTCGTAATTGTATTGTCCATCTGCATGGGTGTCATGAAGTTCACCACTTCTGTCTTAAGAAGCATGAAGTTGGCTTTGGAGAAATTTTTTAGCATGGTTTCCTTAATGGGGGGTGGGGGCAGGATGTGGATATCTAGGGTAATTAGCTTATGGTCGGATTGGACAAATGAGGCGTTGACTTCGGGTGTGGAACACCGGTCACTCATATTGGTAATGACTAGATCTAGGTTATTATTGCCCCTGGTGGGGGTGTGGATAAGTTGATCCAGGGCATTGGAGTTTATGAATTCCAGAAAGCGTTGAGCGAAGGAGTTGGTATGTGAGTAGTTTTCCCAGTTAATGGAGGGGTAGTTGAAATCGACCATTATTAGGGTGTTTGGTTGAACCGTAATATTTTCCAGTACATCAAGAAAAGAGGAGTGGGAATCCTGGGGCATGGTGGGTGATCTGTAGCAAGCTACAATTTGGACTGCAGTTTTTCTCAGAGTAAGTTGCACTTGGATAACTTCGGCTGCATTATGCTGAGCAACTAGCCTGGAAGTGTGGATATCCTTAATGAATATGGACACACCTCCACCTTTGGTGTTCCGGTCCAGGTTACATGGCTGAAAAGTGCGGTATGAGTTATAGCCTGGTAGTGCAGGGGTGTTCTCTGGAGCCTTGAACCAGGTCTCAGTCACTGCACAGATATCGATGTTCTCCATTTTAAGGAGTGCTTTGAGTGAGTGCATTTTGAGATTTAGACTTGAGTAGCATCACCCTCAGTTTTTGCTTGCCTGTTCCTGTTACGGTGGTGAATTTATCATTTGAACCTTGCCTAAAAAAGGCACTATAGGGGTGGCAAGAACCTTAGCCAGTATCCAGAATCCCAGAGGTGACAGGTGCAGGCCATCTCTGGCAAAGCATTGTGGTCTGTCGACCATGTCATCCCAGGCAGACAGATACTGGATCCCTTTAGAATGGCACCAGAAGCTTAGCCAATTGTTGACATCAATCATTTTGTCCTTGTACTGCGGCATCATTCTGGGTGATGGCAGAATGCTACTCAGGGCTAGGGTCATACCTGCCTGGGCTACAAGATCAGAGAGCTCTTCCATGTCTCTTTTCATGTAGTCCAGGGAGGTACATCTCAGGTCATTCACACCAACATGGACAATGACAGAGTCATATTTGTACTTGTTGTGGAGTGACCTGAGTGCGTGGGTTATGTGGCGGATCCTGGCACCGACAGGCAGCTGACAGTAACCTTCTCCTTGTTTAGCCTGGTGAGTGGGACATCAGTGTGCCTGACTATAGAGTCACCTATGACTAGTGTGTTGGGTACATTGTTTTGCCTTATTGGCTGTGGTTGAGTGGCACACTGAGTCTGCAGGCTATGTGTCATTTGGGTTGTGTTGGGGGGTGGAGGTTGCTTGCATTTCTGCTTTGGAGGTCTCTGTTGCTTGAGCAGATTATTACTGAGAGCCTCCGCAAATGTTTTTGTGTTTCTATGTGTGGATTTTGGTGGTGTAGATTTAGTAAGACTATGTGATGAGTGTGGTGTGGTGCAAGTGTTTACCTTCTCCTCTTGACTGTCAAGTTCAGTCGTGATTGGAGAGAGCTTTACCTCCAGTTTAGCTAGATAAGTGCATCTCTCACAGGTTGTAGTATTGGGTGGTAGGAGGAGAGGGTTGCCTGTGTACATGAGGCAATTTCTACATTGCCCCAAGATGCCCAGATTCATCAGATAGACAGGAGAGAACACTGGGAGCTGACCCATGGACATGCCTGAATAAAAAAACTATTTTCTTCTAGATAAGTGAGGAAAGTGAGTACAATAGCTGTTTTTCTCCAAGCAAGTGAGGAAAGTAAGTACCAAAACTGTTTTCCTCTAGGTAATGAGGGAGGTTGAGTGCTGTAGTAATTAGTAGGTTATTTAGTGCTTACAAGTTCTGAACAAGTGCTGATCACGAATAAGCAAATTCAAGTGCTAAAACTAAGAATCTGTATCTGGACTAAACTAGTTACAGGAAGGGGGGAAACAAGTGCAAATGCGGGCTTTTAAATCAGAAAGTTGAGAGATGGAAAAACTGCCCAAACGGCCAATAACTACAATTTCTGGGCCAGAACCACTCCTTATGTGGTAGATAGGTTACCTAGTGCTTACCACTCCCACTGATAAGCTAGAAGGCTTCCCTCCAACACAGAAAGCTTGGTGGGGAGCTCAGAAGCTTACATACAGTCTTGGATACAGCAAATCTGAATCTGGACTACACTAGTTACAGGAAAGGTATATATATATATATATATATATATATATATATATATATATATATATATATATATATATATATATATATCTATATATCTATATATATATATATAAATATGTATATATCTACATATATATATATATATATATATATATATATATATATGTGTATATACATATATATATATATATATATATATATATATATATATATATATATATATATATAGAAAAGTAGCTAAAACAGCAGTAAAAACAATTCAAATGCAGTGCAAGCTCGCACACTTGAGTATGTAGCAATGTTAGACCAAACAGTTTAAAAAATGCAATTAAATTAAAAATGACTAAAAACAAGTGCAGAAGGAGTCTATTAGGTAGAATGAGGTAAAGAGATGGGACTGGGGGGGTGTCCCAGATCAAATCTACAGTGGGGGCGGGTAACTGCAAAAGACAGGAATAGGGAGGGGTGGGTATGGGAAAACCAACACCTTCAGCAGAGATCTGAAAAACTATACAGTGAAGCAAAAATAACAGTGCACAACTCTGAAGTCAGCCAGCAATGATATAAAATTAGTCAAACAACAATTACCAGTACACAACTCTGAAGTGCCAGAAAAATATACTCAGCTTTGTATATCTCCAGATAGTTTGAAGAGCACTCTGTCAGGACACAGGAAGGCTCCAGCAATGATATGCAGACTTTTACTAAGATGGTCTAATTTTATGCAAGTAATCCTTGAGATAGTCAGATAACACACAGGATGTAAAACGCTGATTGTCTAAGATTTGTAAGTATGGGTGATGGTGTAGAGTAGGGTGGAGATTAGTTGGGAATTGGCGATAGAGATTCTTGCTGGTTTGGTGAGGTACTGGCAGCTTCTATATAAGGCATTCAGTTTTTGTGAACTTTTTTTGTTAGTGATATGTGGGTGTCAAATTTGAGATTATTGTCTATCTGTACACCAAGTAGTTTTGCATGAACTGTTGGTGAAATTGAGATATTATCCTTGGCTTGAATAGTGAAGTGTGGGGTGTCTGGGGTAGATTTGGAAGATTGGAAGATGAGGAGTTTCGTTTTATTTGGATTGAGGAGAAGCTGGGCATTAGATAGCCAGCTTTCAACTGAAGAGAAAGATTCTTGGGTGATCTGTTGGAGTTCTGTTAGAGTTGGGGCTGAGCAGATGAGGGTGGAATCATCCGCATACTGTATGAGGGAGGCATGTTTGGTGGCAGTGTGCAGGTTGTGAAAAGGGAAAAAAGTAGGGTGCCAAGGATGGAGCCTTGGGGAATCCAAAGAGTAACTGGGAGGCAAGGGGATAGATTGTTGTCCCAGATGACTGATTGCTAGCGGCCTTGTAGATAGCTGTGGAACCAGTTTGTGGCTGGTGTGGAGAAAGAGAGGTTGAATAGAGCAGAGAGTTGTAGATTGTGTGACACAATGTCAAAGGCTTTAGATAGATCCAGAAATACAGCAGAGGAGAGGAGGCCATTGTTTTTGTGATGGAGGATAGTGTTGGTGAAGGAGAGGAGAGCTGTTGTGCTGTAGTGTGGTTTGAAACCACGCTGGGTACTGGAGAGGAGGTTATTGTTAAGGAGGAATTTGGAGACCTGTGAGTTGATGCATTTTTCGAGTATCTTGGAGAGGGGGGAGAGGATGGCAATGGGGCAGTAGTTGGAGAGGTCAGTGGAGGGGCCACCTTTGTGGATGGGAATGATGTGTGATATATTCCATAGCGTGGGTACATAGGATTAAGATATGGAGCAGTTGATTAATATGGAAATAGGATAAGCTAAGACATCAGCTGCTATCTTTAGGTATTCAGCGGGCAGGTAGTCAGCTGCTAGTTTTGTGGGTTTTAGTTTTGTCAGGAGTCTTTTTATGTAGGAGGTGGGTACTGTGGAGAGAAAGAAGGTGGGGAGGGCTGGTTTTGGTTTGGATGAGGGGGTAATTAGTGTAGGGAAGTTTTTTATTAGGCATAGAATGGATAATGTGAAATGTTTATTGAAGGAATCAGCAATGCTACTGGTGGAGAGAGGGGTGGTTGGTAGGGGGGTGCTTACTTCTCCTGGGCAGAGTATAGAGTTAATTGTGGACCAGAATTGCTTGGGGTTGTTTTGGGAGGTGTTTAGGGACGTCTGATAGAAAAGGGCTTTGTCTGCTTTTACTTGCTTTTTGACCTTGTTACATAGTTCAAGGAAGAATTGCCTATCTGAGGGGTTTATAGTTATGCGCCAGCATTCCCATGTTTTATCCCTGGTTTTCATAAGGCCCCTGGTGGTTTTTTGTAGCCAGGTGGAGCACTTAGTTCTGATTTTGGTGTTTCTCAGGGGGTCATGGGAGTTATGGGTGTTGAGGAAGGCACTGTTAAAGAAATGGACTGCTTCGTCTAGGATGAGGTGCTTTAGAGGTGACCAGCTTACGTTCTAGAGGGAGGAAGTGAAGGAGTTGGGGTTAAAATTAGCTTTGTTGCAAAAATGTCTGTGGGTATTGGGTTTGCAATCATTAATGTGATTTTTTAGTAGGAAGGTTGGGGAATGGTCACTGAGGGAGTCAGGTAAACAGGCTGCTAGATAGGTGTGAGGGGCTTTGTTAACTAAGACCCAGTCAAGAATGGTATGGTTACTGGGGTTTTTATTGATCCTAGTGGGGGGTTGTATTAGCTGAGAGAAACCATGGAAATTTAGGTGAAGAGCTGGGTGGTTGCTGTTGCAGGATAGCCAATTTATGTTAAGGTCCCCAAGGATGATAGTTTCTTGGGGTAGGGAGAGATGGCCCAGTCTAGTAGGTTTTCAAGAGGAGGTATATTTTAGCCTGGTGGGAAATAGCACCCTATAATGTTGATAGATTTCTTAGGGTTTAATTTGAGGGTGGTGTAAAGTATTTCTTCCTTGTCAAACTGGGGGGCTGATTTGGAGAGAATTTGGATATTGAGGTGGTGTTTGTACAACAGTGTCACACCTCCTCCTTTTCTGGATAGTCTGCCCTTACGGAGGATGTTGAATCCAGGTGAGACTATTTCCTCACTTTTGATGTGAGGTTTGAGCCACGATTCGGTTAGGATAAGGATGTCAGGGGATAGAGGCTTATGTAGGCATGGAGGTCTTGGATTTTATTACAGATGCTTCTGATGTTAAGAGACATAATGAGGAGGTCATTTGGGTTTTTGTTGCTTGTGATTTGGGTGATGGGGGAGTTGGTTGGAAGGGGGTTTGTGGAGATATACACACACACACACACACACACACACACACACACACACACACACACACACACACACACACACACACACACACACACACTCTCTCACACACACACACACACACTTATTTTATATGTAGATATAGATATATTTGTGAGAGTGTGAATATGTATTTGTATGTATGTCACTGTATTTTGATATTTTTTTTCTGTTTATTTTTTGGCCTTACCTACTTAGCCATGAGCTCCCTCTAGTGACCAAACATCCCATTCATTCCACTCCTGAAAACAGTACCCCCACATCACCCTCTGAGTCCCCATTAACAGAGCTTTATTTACCTAACAGGTATAGAGGGTAAGAGCTGACCAACTGAAGGCTAACATCCAGGACAGTCTCAGGAGTTTTACTTTAATTTACTCTGTTTCCTCTGGCGTCTTCTGGTGGAATGA
This sequence comes from Protopterus annectens, assembly GCF_019279795.1. NCBI lineage: Eukaryota > Metazoa > Chordata > Ceratodontiformes > Protopteridae > Protopterus > Protopterus annectens. The sequence continues at coordinate 1,217,960,472 of NC_056747.1, read as the reverse complement.
AGAGAATTTCTGCATCAGAGCCTGCAGTGATGGGGTGGAGTTTCATAATCTGATACACCAAACATATTTACAGTGGGTATACACTGGTTGGCAGGCTGAAGACCTATCCCAGTCCTACACTGTGATGGGGTGGAATTTCATGATCTGATACACCAAGCATATTTACAGGAGTATACACTAGTTGGCAGGCTGAAGACCCATCCCAGTCCTACTTAAGATAGTGCCTGTCCTCTGACCTGTAGCACTCATGCACCAGGGGCCTAACCACCTCCCTCCTCCTAAGAAGGGTGAATCAGTCCTGATTACTCACATTTCCCTCCCTGATCTACTCCTCCAGTACCCAAGCCTACTAAATGAACCAATGTTGCTGGGCTGCAGTCAGGGCTTCATTCCTGTTTGCCACAAAGCTGGCTATATCTTGATCTTTTGTGGAATTATTCTATTAATTTATTATTTTATAATGTCTTATACTCTAAAATCACCTGATGGGGGCTTCTATAATAATGTGATTTTATTTTTTTCAGTATGGCCTTCTTTCTCCCACAGTACATTTGTATCCTCATAATATGGAAAGATCTAGACACTATATTTTTAGGTACTTTTGCCCCTTGACTTACTTACATTGGCAGTGCTGTGAATCACTAGCTTCTTAGACTCTGATAGTCTCTGTGACAAAGGGGATTACTGCCAGAACAGCTATCTCGAATTTTGTAAATAATTATATGTCATTTGTGAATATCAACATGATGTATATAAGATGATTGTGTTATAGCTGTATTAGAACCCTATGTTATGCATATTTCAAACTGGTTTGTACAGATAGGTGTGTTAAAAAGGTATTTTATAATGTGCTTGTACTCAAAATGTAACCACAGTGTGCACTGCTGGAAGAGAACAGAAATGTACATGCACTATTGTAACTGTTTAATGTATATATTTTAACAGTGGGAACTGAAACACAGGAGGTTAACTTCAAAAAATAGCATAAATTAAATTACTTTATAGGCTAGGCCGGAGACATAATGTCTGTACTAGGGAGCTTTCTGTATTGTCCTTAGGGTAAAATAGTTACTAGTCTTGAAATGTGGAGGAATGTAATTGTTTTATGACTTCCATCATCTGCCAAAGAGCTGAAGTCTATGAATTTTCACAGGTAGATGCTATTGTACTGCCAGCTTCTAGCAGTTGGGGTTTCACCTGGGATAGAGTCAGATAACAAGAAATTATGTCATTCTGCAAGCTATCCCAGCAGTAATATTTAAGATATTAATTTAAAAAGTCTCTTGGTAAGACAGAGCATTCTGTATTTTGTCTTGGACCTGACAAAAAACATTCACCACAAGATCTGCGTTGCTCAGATGAAGTAATTTACTAGGGAGTAGTATATTTCTCTTAGATATAGTCAGGAATATGAGACTGTCCTGCGATGTTGTTTTAAATATTTCCTGTGATTTTGAACTCTGATGTTACTGTGAATATATACTGACTATTTTCTTGTTATTTTATTCATTATTAAATATATTTAAACTTTTCATTGTAGCTGATCTGTCTAGAGTTATTTAAGTTTTGAGAATACTTTCATATTTATTTGGTGACACTGTGTGGTACACTCCTAATAGCCTTGCTCTTGGTCAAACTACCATTTGTATTAATGTTAATATTACACAGTAAGATTGGACACCCTTTGTTAAGGGGCTTAAAGTAGCTGATGAAGAGTTGGCTGGTGGACACCCTTTGTTAAGGGGCTACCTTATACTCTGAGCAAAAGGGGGCATAGCTAGTAAACCTGTGCCAGCCTTTCCAAGGTGTGTGTGTGTGTGTGTGTGTGTGTGTGTGTGTGTGTGTGTGTGTGTGTGTGTGTGTTTTGTGTGTGTGTGTGTGTGTGTGTGTGTGTGTGTGTGTGTGTGTGTGTGTGTGTGTGTGTGTGTGTGTGTGTGTGTAAATCAAACCTCAAATCTTGACTTGGCCACTCAGCCGAGATCTCAACTCTATAGCTGTGCCAGTGAGGAGTCTTAATGGAGATTTGGAGAAAGAGGGAGAAACCAGCCCTAGACTGACTGTGGTCTCTCTGCATCTGGAAATACTGTGTGTGTACCTGTTAGCCTCCCAGTGGTGCCATTGGTGAAGATTGTGGCTCCTTCATTAGTGGTCCATTGGTGGGTCATCACAGTCTCATTTTTTTTTCTTTTTGTTTCTACTGACTGACTGTGAGCTGTGAGAGGTATACATTGCTAGAGTGTCTTTCATGGTACCTTTAAACCTTCATCCAGATGAAGTAACTAAATCACAAGTTTTTGTTATGATTCTAATTTGGAGTAACTTCTCTCATCATCACACAAAGTGTACTGTTAAGGTATAAAGTTGACGGTTATTTCCCTGGCTGGCCCTGCTACCATATTGCAATGTTCCTGATGTTACTACAAGTGTGAGAAGCTACTGCATAAACTGAAGCTGAAGCAGGAAGGAGAACCAGCCAAGAGTTTCAAAAACCTGGCAGTGATGACATCATTTAAGGAAACTACCAACAAACATAATAGGTTCATAGGTTCATAGGTTGGTACTAATCTATCGGCCCTAGGTCCTTTACAAGCCAAGCCATAACATTTCCCCGGATATTTTTTCCCAGGAATTTTACTTCCCTGGTCCCCTGTCTAGCAGGGTGACTGACATGATCCCCAGGGTAAATTTCCTATTTCCCATCCAGTTGTCAAGGTTCCTTTTGAAGACGGCCAAAGAGAACCTCTGCTTGACATGTATGGGCAGTCTATTCCAGAGTATGGGGAGTCTCTGGGATAGGAATCTATCCCTCCAGCATGTTTTGTTCATTGTGATGACCAGGTTTACATCCCTGGAACACGTGACTCTGAGGTATTGGGATTTCTTTAAGTGTAGCATGTCCAACAGCTCTGGGTTTGATGTGGCCTTGTATGTTAAGCAGAGATCGCTTCTGAGTAGACAATATGTGACAGAGTATAGCTGGAGTTTTTTTAGATGGTTAGCATAGGGCATCTGCTTTAGACCTATGATTCTTTTAGTGAGGTATTTCTGCGGCCATTCCAACTGTTGCTGATGTCTTGTGAGGTACATACCAAATGGGGCGTTGTACTCTATAATTGGTCTAATGAAGGATGATTACAGTGGGACAATGACCTCCTTTTTCCTGGATAAAAAGCCCCTTAATAATGAGATGTGCCACATAGAAGGATTTCCTGACTGTTGTGGAGATGTGGTTATCAAAGGTGAGACCACTGTCCACCTGTGACCCTAAGTCCCTTATCAGACTTTCAGTGTTTAGTGTACTGCCACTTATGTGATAATTCATGGGTACATGTTTTTTCCCAAAGGGGATAACTATACATTTCTTGGCATTGAGCTTGAGCCCATGGCTCTGGCACCAAGCATCTGTCTCTGTTAGGCCCTTTTGTAGGATATCCACATAATTTGGGGATTCGATAATGGCTCCCAGTTTGCAGTCATCTGTGAACTTTGTTAGCCAGAGTCCCTTGGTGTTGGCCTGTACTTCGGGGAAGTAGATGCAAACAAGAGCGGTCCCAGGACTGAGCCCTGAGGTACTCCACTTGTCACTTGTCTGGAGATGGATTTGGAGTCGGCTATTTTTATAGTGTAGGTTCTGACAGTAAGCCAGTTAGCGACCAATCGAGTGAAGTAGGGATTAATGCCCAGCTTAGTAAGTTTATTTATGATTCCAGAGTGGGGAATGGTGTTGAAGGCCTTGGCAAGGTGCAGATAGGCTGTGTGGACCATCTTACCCTAGTCCATGGCTTGGAGACTGATTCAAAGAAGTCAATCAGGTTGAGGAGACAAGATCGGCCCTTCACGAAACCAAACTGTGTGGGGTCCAGTGTTTGAAGGTTGCCAAAGTGTTTGTTTATAAGTTCCATGATAAAGCGTTCCATGGCTTTGCAGACCAGGCTCATTAGGCTGATGGGACAATAGTTCCTGGAGTACAAGGTGGAGTGGGATAGCTGTAGCTGTGTGCCACTCAATGGGCATGAAGCCTGAGGTGATGTTATGATTAAACATGATACTTAGGTGAGGTGCCAGTTCATTTTGTAGTTCATGTAGTACACAGCCCGGGATGTCATCTGGTCCCATGGATGCTGTATTCTTAGCTTTGGAAAGTGCATTTTTTAACTGTGTGGCCATGATTGCCAGCATTTGGCAATCTTTTGGTATTGAGATGGGCACTTTAGGGGGTGAGAGGGGGGTGAATTGGCACTGAATCGATCTGCTAGGATATTGGCAATATCATTGGGATCAGTATACTTAGTGCCATTCTGTTGTAACTCAGAGCATAGCTGAGTATTGCCATTTAGATTCTTGACATAACTATAGAATGCCTTGTGGTTGTCCTTAGAATCTTTGGCAATTTTATTTTCATAACTAGCTTTGGAGGATTTTATGAGGGATCTCAGCTTCTTACTGAGGCTGGTAAGGGAATTTTTTGTATCCTGGGATTTTACTTTTTTCTGTAACAGTTTCTTCCTTCTATTGTATAACTTGTTTATGGTGGGGACCACCAGATTGGCTTCCTTTTTTGGAGGAGATCATCTTGGTTCTATCTAGAATGGCATGATTTATGCACGAGTGGATATGCTCATACAGTGCCTTAGTGTAGGATTCGGCAGTCGAATTTTCAGTTCCCATCTGTATGGGTGTCATGAAGTTTGTCACTTCTGACTTGAGTAGCATGAAGTTGGCTTTGGAGAGGTTTTTTATGGAGGTTTCCCTACTGGGGGGATGGGGGTGAATGTGGAAGTCAAGGGTGATTAGCTTATGGTCAGACCTGACCAACGGGAGGGGGTGACCGCTGGTGTGGAGCATCGATCTCCCATGTTGGTAATGACCTGGTCAAGGATATTTGAGCCCCTGGTGGAACTATGGATTAGTTGATCCAGGGTGTTGGAATTTATGAATTCCAAGAACCGTTTGACAAAGGTGTTGATACCTGAGTAGTTTTCCCAATTAACGGCAGGGTATTTGAAATCACCCAGTATTAGGGTGTTTGGTTGTATCTTAATATTTTCCAGTATTTTTAGAAAGGTGTAGTGAGAATCTTGGGGCATGGTGGGGGATCTGTAGCAAGCTACAATTTGGACTGCAGTCTTACCTAGTGTTAGTTGCACCTGTAATATTTCAGATGCATTGTGTTGAGCAACTAGCCTGGAGGTGTGAATATCCTTGGTGAATATGGACACTCCACCACCTTTAGTGTTTCGGTCCTGGTTTGGTGGCCAAATGTGTTGTAAGAGTTGTAGCCTGGTATTGCAGGGAGGCTCTCTGGAGCCTTGAACCAGATCTTGGTTACTGCACAGATATCAATGTTCTCCATTTTTAGGAATGGCTTGAGAGAGTGCATTTTGAGGTTTAGACTTCTAGCACTGAGTAGCATAACCTTCAGATTTTGCGTGTTTTTATCTGTTACAGTGGTAGTTTTGTCATTTGAGCCTTGCCTAAAAAAGGCATTATGGGGGTGGCAAGAGCTTTAGCCAGTAACCTGAATCCAAGGGTGACAGGTGCAGACCATCTCTGGCAAAGCATCGTAGTTTGTCAATCATGTCGTCTTAGGCAGACAGATACTGGATCCTCTTTGAATGACACCAGAAACTTAGCCAATTGTTGAAGTCAATCATTTTGTCTTTATACTGTGGAATGAATTTATATTGCTTCAATCTTTGTTTCCTTTTTGTTTGCATTAAAGTAGTACAAGACATAAGAAGCTAACCGTGTTGCTTTTTGGTTTCTTAAACAACCTTTCTTAAAACCCCAGAAGTGTGCAGTTGCCTTTCTTCTTGTGCCACCAGAATCTTAGGTCCTAGAAACATATTCAGGCAAATAAGTGTAATCCAGGGCAAAGGACTGAGTAGTCAGTACAGCCTTTCTCTTTCTTTCTCTCTCACCAGAATGAACAACCAGATCCAACATGGCTGAATATTTCAGACAGGCTCATGGATCTTTTTCACATGGATGTGAATGGGATATCTTCAATCAAGAAGCCCCAACAGCCTAACACCATCTTTCTGTAAGCTTAAGACAGTGAACAATAGAGATTAGAAATGAAGAACATAAATTAACTTGAATTTCTCTACTCTGGCTCCTCCTAATTTAAATGTTCTACTTGTATGTACAGATTTTTGCAGAATGTGCATTTTTAACTGTGTGGCCATGATTGCCAGCATTTGGCAATCTTTTGGTATTGAGATGGGCACTTTAGGGGGTGAGAGGGGGGTGAATTGGCACTGAATCGATCTGCTAGGATATTGGCAATGTCATTGGGATCAGTATACTTAGTGCCATTCTGTTCATAGGTTCATAGGTTCATACTAGGCTATCTGCCCTAGGGCATTTATAAGCCTAGCCAGAGTGTGTTTTGCTTTCACCACCCATTTTAAATTTATTTTGCTATGCCCTTTTTCGAGGTTAGTATACTGTGCCTCTGTCTAACAGTGACACAGAAGTGATACCCGGGGTAAACCTACGATCTCCCATCCACTCATCAAGATTCCTCTTGAAGAGAGTCAATGAGGGACTCTGCCTAACCTGGACTGGGATTTTATTCCAGAGTGAAGGGAGCCTCTGGGTTATGAATCTGTCCCTCCAGCATGTCCTATTTATTTCAGTGCTGAGGTTCAAGTCTCTCGAGTCACGTGGCTCGATGGGGATTTGGATTTTCTGAGGTGCAGCATGTCCATTAATTCCGGGTTGGACATGGCTTTATATGTCAGGCAAAGATCGCCTCTGAGCAGGCAGTATGCCACTGAGTAGAGCTGGAGTTTCTTTAACTGGGCAGCATATGGTATCTGTTTGAGGCCTATGATCCTCTTGGTGAGGTACTTTTGGGGTCTTTCCAGTTGCTACAGGTGTCTGGTAAGTTACATCCCAAAAGGGGCATTGTACTCAATTATGGGCCTGATGCGGGATGAGTAAAGAGGCACGATGACCTCCCCTGATCTAGATGTGAATCCCTTCATGATTAGGTGGGCTATATAAAATGTTTTTCTAACCACTTTGGCCACGTGGTTGTCAAATGAGAGACTGCTATCAACTTGGGTCCCCAGGTCCCTAATTACTTCTTCCGTACTTAATGGATTACCACCTATGTGGTAATTTGTGGGCACTTTGTTTTTGCCAAAGGGGATGACTGTACACTTTTTGGCGTTTAGCTTGAGGCCATGGCTCTGGCACCAGTTGTCTGTTTCTATGAGGCCCTTTTGGAAGATGCTTGTGTCAGCTGGAGAGTCGATTATGGCACCCAGTTTGCAGTCATCTGCGAAATTGGTCAGCCACAGTCCTTCCATGTTGGCCTGTACCGCTGAGAAATATATACCAAACAAGAGAGGTCCCAGGACTGAGCCTTGTGGGATGCCACTTGTAACTGGTTTGGAGTCTGACATGGCTCCAGCAATTCTAACCATGTGGGTTCTGTCCATGAGCCAGTTTGCAACCCATCTAGTGACACAGGGGTTTATATTTAAGCTGGTGAGCTTATCTATAATGCCCGAGTGGGGTATTGTATCAAAGGCTTTTGCAAGGTCCAGGTAGGCTGTGTGGACCACCTTCCCCTCGTCAATGGCCTTGGTAATACACATGCTATTCCTGATCATACTATGTCATGCCATAAATAAATAATAAATGTACTTGAGACAATGCAGCTGTGTTCTAATACACATGCTATTCCTGAACATATTATGTCGTGCCATAAATAAATAATAAATGTACTTGAGACCATGCAGCTGTGCTTTAATGCACATGCTACTCCTGATCATACAAATCGTGCCATAAATAAATAATAAATGTACTTGAGACCATGCAGCTGTGCTCTAATACACATGCTATTCCTGATCATACAAGTCGTGCAATAAATAAATAATAAATGTACTTGAGACAGTGTAGCTATGCTCTAATACACATGCTATTCCTGATCATACAAGTCGTGCCATAAATAAATAATAAATGGACTTGACAGTGCAGCTATGCTCTAATACACATGCTATTCCTGATCATACAAGTCGTGCCATAAATAAATAATAAATGTACTTGAGACCGTGCAGCTGTGCTCTAATACACATGCTATTCCTGATCATACAAGTCGTGCCATAAATAAATAATAAATCTACTTGAGACCGTGCAGCTGTGCTCTAATACACATTATTCCTGATCATACTGTGTCGTGACATAAATACATAACTGTACTTGAGACCATGCAGCTGTGCTCTAATACACATGCTATTCCTGATCATACAAGTCATGCCATAAATATTATAATAAATGTACTTGAGACCATGCAGCTGTGCTCTAATACACATGCTATTCCTGATCATACAAGTCATGCCGTAAATAAATAATAAATGTACTTGAGACCATGCAGCTGTGCTCTAGTACACGTGCTATTCCTGATCATACTATGCCGTGCCATAAATAAATAATAAATGTACTTGAGACAGTGCAGCTATGCTCTAATACATGTGCTATTCCTGATCATACTATGTCATGCCATAAATAAATAATAAATGTACTTGAGACCGTGCAGCTATGCTCTAATACACATGCTATTCCTGATCATACTATGTCGTGCCATAAATAAATAATAAATGTACTTGAGACAGTGCAGCTATGCTCTAATACACATGCTATTCCTGATTATACAAGTTGTGCCATGAATAAATAATAAATGTACTTGAGACCATGCAGCTGTGCTGTAATACACATCCTATTCCTGATCATACAAGTCGTGCCATAAATAAATAATAAATGTACTTGAGACTGTGCAGCTGTGCTCTAATACACATGCTATTCCTGAACATACTATGTCGTGCTATAAATAAATAATAAATGTACTTGAGACAGTACAGCTGTGTTCTAATACACATGCTATTCCGAAACATACTATGTTGTGCCATAAATAAATAATAAATGTACTTAAGACCATGCAGCTGTGCTCTAATACACATGCTACTCCTGATCATACAAGTCGTGCCATAAATAAATATTAAATGTACTTGAGACAGTGCAGCTATGCTCTAATACACATACTATTCCTGATCATACTATGTCGTGCCATAAATAAATAATAAATGTACTTGAGACAGTGCAGCTGTGTTCTAATACATATGCTATTCCTGAACATACTATGTCATGCCATAAATAAATAATAAATGTACTTTAGACCGTGCAGCTGTGATCTAATACACATGCTATTCCGAAACATACTATGTTGTGCCATAAATAAATAATAAATGTACTTAAGACCGTGCAGCTGTGCTCTAATACACATGCTACTCCTGATCATACAAGTCGTGCCATAAATAAATATTAAATGTACTTGAGACAGTGCAGCTATGCTCTAATACACATACTATTCCTGATCATACTATGTCATGCCATAAATAAATAATAAATGTACTTGAGACCATGCAGCTGTGCTCTAGTACACGTGCTACTCCTGTTCATACTATGTCATGCCATAAATAAATAGCTCAGAGCATAGCTGAGTATTGCCATTTAGATTCTTGACATAACTATAGAATGCCTTGTGGTTGTCCTTAGAATTTTTGGCAATTTTATTTTCATAACTAGCTTTGGAGGATTTTATGAGGGATCTCAGCTTCTTACTGAGGCTGGTAAGGGAGTTTTTTGTATCCTGGGATTTTCCTTTTTTCTGTAACAGTTTCTTCCTTCTGTTGTATAACTTGTTTATGGTGGGGGACCACCAGATTGGCTTCCTTTTTTTGGAGGAGATCATCTTGGTTCTATCTGGAATGGCATGATTTATGCATGAGTGGATATGCTCATACAGTGCCTTAGTGTAGGATTCGGCAGTCGAACTTTCAGTTCCCATCTGCATGGGTGTCATGAAGTTTGTCACTTCTGACTTGAGTAGCATAAAGTTGGCTTTGGAGAAGTTTTTTTATGGAGGTTTCCCTACTTGGGGGGTGGGGGTGAATGTGGAAGTCAAGGGTGATTAGCTTATGGTCAGACCTGACCAACGGGAGGGGGTGACCGCTGGTGTGGAGCATCGATCTCCCATGTTGGTAATGACCAGGTCAAGGATATTTGAGCCCCTGGTGGAACTATGGATTAGTTGATCCAAGGTGTTGGAATTTATGAATTCCAAGAACCGTTTGGCAAAGGTGTTGATACCTGAGTAGTTTTCCCAATTAACGGCAGGGTATTTGAAATCACCCAGTATTAGGGTGTTAGGTTGTATCTTAATATTTTCCAGTATTTTTAGAAAGGTGTAGTGAGAATCTTGGGGCATGGTGGGGGATCTGTAGCAAGCTACAATTTGGACTGCAGTCTTACCTAGTGTTAGTTGCACCTGTAATATTTCAGATGCATTGTGTTGAGCAACTAGCCTGGAGGTGTGAATATCCTTGATGAATATGGACACTCCACCACCTTTAGTGTTTCGGTCCTGGTTTGGTGGCCAAATGTGTTGTACGAGTTGTAGTCTGGTATTGCAGGGATGCTCTCTGGAGCCTTGAACCAGATCTCGGTTACTGCACAGATATCGATGTTCTCCATTTTTAGGAATGTCTTGAGAGAGTGCATTTTGAGGTTTATACTTCTAGCACTGAGTAACATAACCTTCAGATTTTTCATGTTTTTATCTGTTACAGTGGTAGTTTTATCATTTGAGCCTTGCCTAAAAAAGGCACTATGGGGGTGGCAAGAGCTTTAGCCAGTAACCTGAATCCAAGGGTGACAGGTGCAGACCATCTCTGGCAAAGCATCGTAGTTTGTCAATCATGTCGTCCTAGGCAGACAGATACTGGATCCTCTTTGAATGACACCAGAAACTTAGGCAATTGTTGAAGTCAATCATTTTGTCTTTATACTGTGGAATGAATTTATACTGCTTCAATCTTTGTTTCCTTTTTTGTTTGCATTAAAGTAGTCCAAGACATAAGATGCTAACCGTGTTGCTTTTTGGTTTCTTAAACAACCTTTCTTATCACCCCAGAGGTATGCAGTTGCCTTTCTTCTTGTGCCACCAGAAACTTAAGTCCTAGAAACATATTCAGGCAAATAAGTGTAATCCAGGGCAAAGGACTGAGTAGTCAGTACAGCCTTTCTCTTTCTTTCTCTCTCTCTCTCTCTCACCAAAATGAACAACCAGATCCAACATGGCTGAATATTTCAGACAGGCTCATGGATCTTTTTCACATGGATGTGAATGGATGTCTTCAATCAAGAAGCCCCAACAGCCTAACATCATCTTTCTGTAAGCTTAAGACAGTGAACAATAGAGATTAGAAATGAAGAACATAAATTAACTTGAATTTCTCTACTCTGGCTCCTCCTAATTTAAATGTTCTACTTGTATGTACAGATTTTTGCAGAATGTCCAGATTTTTGATTCATATTTTTCATCTGTTATAAAACTGTTGTTTTCTGGCAAATAAGTGGCAAATCATTAAAGATTAAAGTTAGAAAATAATGACAGACATTTGAGTTTCAAAATTCATACCCTTCCGAAAATTCATACTAGTACAAAACCTGGTATTCTATCAACTTTCTAAGTTTGTAACAGTTTCTTCTTTTTCTTTCGGCTTTTCCTGGTTAGGGGTCAACAGCGGATCACCTGTCCGCTCATGATTGGCAGTGGGGTTTTACAGTGTCGAGTTGCCAGCCCGGCACCCAACCTTCCACAGAAGGCACAGACACGTGCACACTCACACCTAGGGCCAATTTAGAGTGTCCAATCCACCCTATTTTGGGCCTTTGTCCCACTTTTATTTATGGCTTTGTCCAGATTTCTTGCTATAAGAGAGTGTGACAGTTGTAAAATACCTTGAACAAGTTGCTGCTGCTGAAGAAATGATAATATACTTTGAATATACTTTAGCAACTACATGTATTCCTCAGTGAAAGCTTGTTCATAGGGCATTCTACATTACAAATGCAACAAATTCTCTGTGGTCTACAGATGCAAAGTGCAAGGATCTCTCCTGTGTTGGTAATGATCAAGTTTTGGGAGCACATTTAATCAATTAATGAATCACTTTTATTAAAGCTCTTATGCTTAAACACTGTGCAATATTAATAAATAGGCAGCAAATTTATAAAATACAGAAATATATTCAATAATTGCAAAATCAAAAATGGCTTAAAATAATAAAGGCACTTTAAATAAAATGCAAGAGATAACACACAGTTAAAATAAAACACAAATGGAAACAATAGTTTCAAAGGTTCATAGGTGTATACTAGACTAATCACTATGGGGACTTTATAAGCCTAACCAAGTATCCCAATTGCATCTTGCAAGTTTATGTGCCTTAGGGGCTATTTTAAGGGGTATATGTAAGCTAGGGCAAGATTTGCAGGCTGCCTCTTTCCATCAGAGACAGAAGTGATAGACCTGGGCTATATTTCCCATTTCTCATCCACTGGTCCAGGTTTCTCTTGAATAGGGTTAGGTAAGAGCTCTGCTTCACATGGATGGGAAGCCTACTCTGGAAAAGGGAAATTCTCTGAGACTCATAGCTGTCACTCCAATGTGTCATATTTATGTTGCAAGCAGTTTAAATCCCTAGCTCAGGTAATTATAATGTTATTCATTTTATGGATCTGCAAAAGGTCCATCAGAGTAGAATCCAAAAGATGCCTTGTATGCCAGGCATAAGATCACCTCTCAGCAGTCTGTAGTAAAGAGAGTATAGAGATAAGGCTTTAAGGTAATATTAACAAGACATGCTCGTAATGCCCTGTATTCTTTTTGTGAGGAACCTCTGTGGATGTTACAGTTGTTGCATGTGCCTTGTTAGTTACATACCAAATTGGGTGTTGTACTCAATGGTGGGCCTGATGAGGGCAGAATACAGTGGAGCAATGACTTCCTTGGACTTAGATGCCATGCTCTTGCTTATAAGTTGAGCAGCAAAGAATGATTTCTTGCTCCCTTATTCATATGTTGGTCAAAAGCCAGGCTACTATCTACATAAGTACCCATATCCCTGACTACAGGCAGGAGCGGCCTTAGGTCAACTGGTGCCCCAGGCAAAAGGGTTACATGGCTCTCTCCACCACACAACTTGGTGCCCCCATCCTGGTCTACTTACAGCAAATAAATACTAGAAAAGCGCCCCTGTTAGAGCGGCGCCTTAGGCAGCTGCCTAGTCGGCCTATGCCTAAGGCTGGTTATGACTACAGGTTCTACTCTTAGGGGTGTGTTGTTGATGAGGTAACTTCATAGGGTGGATGACTTCCCAAAGGGTACTAATATACATTTATTGGCATTGATTTTTATGCAGTGGCTTTGGCACTAGTCATTTGTCTGTGTTAGCCCTTCCTGCAGGATGTTAGTGTCTTGGAGGGATCCGATGACTGCTTTTAGCTTGTAATCATCTGAAAACTTAGTCAGCCAGAGGCCCTTGACATTGCTCTTGACTTCCAAGAAGAAGCTGACAAACAGGAACAGACACAGCCCAGAGCCTTGAGGGACCCTGCGAGTGTACTGCCTCTTTGTGGAGATGGTCACCCCACTATCCTAACTTCTTGGGTTTTATAGGAGAGATAGCTGGCTATCTATCACATAACATGGGGGTACATGGGTAGATTCATGAGTTTATTTGCACTGCCTGTGTGGGGTATTGTATCAAATTCCTTAGCTGGTCGAGGTAGGCAGTATGCACTATTTGCCCTCAACCACTGCTTTGATGACTTTCTCAGAGAAGTCCAACAGGTTAACCAGGCATGATCTGCCTTTGATGAAACCAAACTGGGTTGGATTGCATATTTAAATGTTTTCTATATCCTTATTAATCATTTCCATGATAATTCTTTCCATGGCTTTGCATATCAAGACACCTCCAGGATGGTCAAACAGCATGATGCACAGGAGACACGCCAGGTGCTATCCAACCATAGACTGGAAGAACTACTCATGCCAAAGCACAAATGCCCAGAGATTTCTTGATTTCATCACTACTAATGCCTTGAACCAGCTGGTTGACACCCCCACAAGAGGTGAAAATATCTTGGACTTGGTATTAACAAATTAAAAAAATAAATAAACATTTTTAAGCTTGTTTCCTGCCTTTCCTGTAAGTGGTCTAGACTGTTTGTAGGCTTCTGAGCCCCCAAGCCTTTCTGTGTTGGAGGGAAGCCTTCTAGCTTAATTTTGTTTCCTAGAACTAGCCAGTTTTCTAGTTTCAGCACTCACATCTGTTTCTTTGAACTCAGCACTTGTTCAGAACTCATTATAAGCACTAAATGAGCTGCAAATTACTACAGCACTCAACTTTCCTCACTTGTCTAGAGGAAGGCAGTTTTTAGTACTTAATAAATAAGCACCTATCCAGGCATGTCTAAGGGTCAGCTCCCGGTGATTTCTCCTGTCTACCTGATGAATCTGGGCATCTTGGGACAATGCAGCAATTGCCTCATGTACACAGACAATCCTCTCCTCCAACCACCCAACACTACAACCTGTGAGAAATGCACTTATATAGCCAAACTGGAAGCAAAGCTCTCTTCACCCAAGACTGGACTAGAGAGTCAAGAGGAGAAAGTAAACACTTGCACCACACCACACTCATCACATAGTCCCTCAAAACCTACACCACCAAAACACACACATAGAAACACAAAACAGACACCTGCATTCACTGAGGCTCTCAATAAAAACATGCCCAAGCATCAGGGACCTCCAAAGCAGAAACATAATCAAACTCCACCCCCCAACACAACCCAAATGACACATAGCCCACAAACTCAGTGTGCCACTCAACCACAGCCCATAAGGCATAACAGCATACCCAACACTCTAGTCATAGGTGACTCTATAGTCAGGCGCACTGATGTTCCACTCACCAGTCTAAACAAGGAGAAAGTTACTGTCAGCTGCCTGTCAGGTGCCAGGATCCACCACATAACCCACGCACTCAGGTCACTCCACAACAAGTACAAATATGACACTGTCATTGTCCATGTTGGTGTGAATGACCTGAGACGTACCTCCCTGGACTACATGAAAAGAGACATGGAGGAGCTCTCCGGTCTTGTAGCCCAGGCAGGTATGACCCTAGCCCTGAGTAGCATCCTGCCATCACCCAGAATGATACCACAGTACAAGGACAAAATTATTGACTTCAATAATTAGCTAAGCTTCTGGTGTCATTCTAAGGGGATCCAGTATTTGTCTGCCTTGGACGGCATGATCGACAGACCATGATGCTTTGCCAGAGGTGGCCTGCACCTGTCACCCTTGGGATTCCAGATACTGGCTAAGGCTCTTGCCACCCCTATAGTGCCTTTTTTAGGAAAGGTTCAAATGACAAATTCACCACTGTAACAGGTACAAGCAAGCAAAATCTGAGGGTAATGCTACTCAATGCTAGAAGTCTAAACCTTAAAATGCACTCACTCGAGGCACTCCTTAAAATGGAGAACATCGACATCTGTGCAGTGACAGAGACCTAGTTCAAAGCTTCAGAGAGCACCCCTGCATTACCAGGCTATAATTCATACCACACTTTTCGGCCACCTAACCCGGAACGAAGCACTAAAGGTGGAGGCGTGTCCATATTCATTAAGGATATCCACACCTCCAGGCTAGTTGCACAGCATAATGCATCCGAGATTATCCAAGTGCAGCTAACTCTAAGCAAGGCCACAATCCAAACTGTAGCTTGCTACAGACCCCCCACCTTGCCCCAGGATTCCCACTCCTCATTTCTTGATAGACTGGAAAGTATTAGGGCACAACCCAACACCCTAATAATGGGTGATTTCAACTACCCCACCATTAACTGGGAAAACTACTCATGTACCAACTCTTTTGCTCAATGTTTTCTGGAATTCATAAATTCCAATGCCTTGGATCAACTTATTCACACCCCCACCAGGGGCAGCAATATCCTAGACCTGGTCATTACCAACATGGGCAACCGGTGTTCCAAACCAGAGGTCAATTCCTCGTTGGTCAGATCCGACCACAAGCTAATCACCCTAGACATCCACATCCTGCCCCCACCCCCAAATAGGGAAGCCACCATAAAAAACTTCTCCAAAGCCAACTTCACACTTCTTAAGACAGAAGTGGCAAACGTCATGACACCCATGCAGACGAACAATAGAGGTACGACTGCTGAATCCTACACAAATGCACTTTATAAGCACTTACACGAGTGCATGGATCATGCTATCCCTAATACAACCAAGATGCTATCCTCCAAAAAAAGGAAGCCAATCTGGTGGTCCTCTGCCATAAACAAACTGTACAACAGAAGAAAGAAACTGTTGCAAAAAAGAGTAAAATCCTATGACTGGAGGAACTCCCTGGTCAACCTCAGTAAGAAGCTGAGATCCCTCATAAAATCCTCCAAAGCTAATTACGAAAACAAAATTGCCACTGACTCTAAAGACAACCACAAAGCATTCTATAGCTATGTCAAGAATTTCAATGGCAACACTCCAATCTGCTCTGAGTTACAGCACAATGGCACTAAATATACAGAACCAACTGATATTGCCAACATCCTGGCAGATAGGTTCAATGCTAACTTTACCCCCCCTCTCACCCCCCCTAGAGGGCCCATCTCTATACCAGAAGAATGCAAAGTTCCAGTAATCATGGCTGCACAGGTAAAAAACACACTCTCCAAAGCCAAGAACACAGCATCCATGGGACCTGACAATATCCCAGGCTGTGTTCTGCATGAACTACAGAATGAACTGGCACCCTACCTAAGTACCATGTACAATCATAGCCTCACCTCAGACTTTCTGCCCACTGAATGGCACACCTCGACAGTTATCCCACTCCTCAAAGGGGGAGCCACGACAGACTCCAGGAACTACCGCCCCATTAGCCTGATGAGCCTGGTCTGCAAGGCCATGGAACGTATCATCATGGAACTCATAAACAAAGACATTGGTAATCTCCAAACTCTGGACCCTACCCAGTTCGGATTTGTAAAAGGCAGATCATGTCTCTTAAACCTGATTGACTTCTTTGATGCAGTCACCAAAGCCATAGATGAGGGTAAGGTGGTTCACAAAGCTTATCTAGATCTCGCCAAGACTTTCAACACCAGCCCCCACTCTGGAATTATAGATAAGCTCACTAAACTAGATATAAATCCCTATGTTACAAGATGGGTTACCAACTGGCTCACGGACAGAACCCACACTGTGAAAGTAGCAGACTCCAAATCCTACTTCAGACCAGTGACAAGTGGAGTACCACATGGTTCAGTCCTGGGTCCTCTCCTGTTTGGTATTTACTTCTCTGAAGTACAGGCTAACACAGAAGGTCTTTGGCTAACAAAGTTTGCAGATGACTGCAAACTAGGAGCCATAATCAAAACTCCTAATGATGTGGACATACTACAAAAGGGCCTCTCTGAGACAGATGCCTGGTGTCAAAGCCATGGCCTGAAGCTTAATGCCAAAAAGTGTATTGTCATCTCCTTTGGTAAAAACTCTGTACCCATGAACTACCACATAGCTGGTAGTCTACTTAATGCCAAAAATGTGATAAGAAACCTTGGGACACAGGTGGACAGTCGTCTCTCCTTTGATAATCACATTGCCACAGTGGTCAGGAAATCCTTCTATGTGGCTCACCTCACCACAAAAGGTTTATCATCCAGAAGAAATGAGGTCATTGTTCCCCTCTACTCATCACTCATTAGACCCATTATAGAGTACAACAGCCCTTTTGGTATGTATCTCACAAGACATCTACAACAACTGGAAAGGCCACAGAAATACCTCACAAAGAGGATTACTGGCCTCAAACAGATGCCCTACGCAGACCGTTTGAAAGTACTCCAGCTTTACTCCGTTGCATATCGCCTACTCAGAGGCGATCTCTGCCCAACATACAAAGCTATGTCAAACCCAGAGCTGTTGGACATGCTCCACTTGAAGAAATCCCAATCCCTCTGAGCTACACGCTCTAGGGACCTAAACCTTGTCACCACAATAAACAGAACATGCTGGAGGGATAGATTCCTGTCCCAGAGACTTCCCATACTCTGGAACAGACTACCTATCTATGTCAAACAGAGCTCCTCATTAGCACTCTTCAAGAAAAATCTTGATGATTGGATGGGAAATAGGAAATTCACCCCAGCGATCACTTCTGTGGCTCTCCTCAACAGGGGCACAGGAAAATAATTTTCTTGGGTGGTGAAAGCCAGGGTACATTTTTGGCTAAGCTTATATAGGCCCTAGGGCCAATAGCTTAGTACCTACTTATGAATCTATGAACCTATGAACATGAGTAACCACTGCAGCATTTCTACAGTGTCATCCTCCCTAGTAAGATCCAACCACAAAGCGGTCACTTGTGAAGTCACGATCTCCCCCGACCACCCCTAAATAAGGTCAAACAAAACAACTTCTCGAAAGCTGATTACAACATACTGGGTACCAGGTAGGGAAGGTATAAACAGCTTCACAGGTCCCACCCCCACCATAGGAACTGGCACATATGTCCAAACCTACACCAAAGTACTATACGAGTACTTATATGGTTGCATAGAATTAGGAATACCCAACAAGATGAAATCATCCTCCTCAAGGAAGAGTAAAACTGTCTGGTGGACATCTGCAATAAATAAACTCTACAACAAAAGGAAAAAACTGCTGTCCAGGACCAGGAAGGAACAGGTGGCTAATTGGAAGCAATTTCTCCTTAGTCTGAACAAGCAAATAAGAGCACTAGTGAAATCCTCCAAAGCAAACTTCTAGTCCAAACTGGCCACAGCTACTAAAAGCCATCACAAGGCTTTCTTTGCATATGTCTGCAGTCTCAAGGGAAGCACCCAGATCTGCTCAGAACTAGTGGTCAAGGACACCACATACACAAATGCCATATATATAGCCAACCTGCTGGCAGACAGGTTCAGTGAAAATGTCATTCTCTGTCCCCCCCATCAGTAAATCATGACATCCCCAGCACCTGACGCCTCCCCTTATCTCTAGGGAGCAAGTCATCACTGCCCTCTCAAAGGCATAAAATACAGCCTCCATGGGACCAGATAATATCCCAGGCTACATCCTACATGAACTCAGACAGGAACTTGCAGCACCATTAGGCACCTTATTCAACCAAAGCCTGAGTACTAGCTTCATCCCAGCTAAGTAGAGGACAGCCACTGTCATCCCTTTGCACAAAGGTGGAGCGTCTCATGATCCAGGAAATTATAGACCCATTAGACTAACTAGCCTGATCAGCAAGACCATGGAGTTGATTATCATGGACCTCATTAACAAGGACATTGGCAACCTCCAAATACTTGATTCCCACACAGTTTAGTTTTGTCAAGGGGAGATCATGCATTTTAAATTTGGTCAATATCTTTAAGACATTCACCAAAGCCATGGACAAGGGGAAAACAGTGGACTCCACCTACCTTGACCTGGCTAAAGCCTTTAATACTATTTCCTACTTGGGTATAATAGATAAACTCTCCCAACTAGGCATCAATCATATGATACCAGATGGGTAGCAAACTAGCTCACTGATAGAACCCACCTAGTCAAAATAGTGGAAGCCACCTCAAGCAGTTGACCCATAATGAGTGGTGTATCCCAGGGATCAGTCTTGGAGCCTTTGTTGTTTAGGATATACTTTTCTGAGGTGCAGACCAAAACAAGTGGGCTATGGCTGATGACCAAGTTTGCAGATGACTGCAAGCTGGGTGCTGTCACCTGCTCCCCTTGTGATGTGGACATCCTCCAAAAGGCTCTCACCCAAACATATGACTGGTGCCAGAAACATGGCCTCAAACTGAATTCCAAAAATTGTATCATCATCCACATTGGGGAGAGTGATGTCCTCACAAATTATCACATTAATAACAAGGTCCTAAGCACGCAATCAGTCGTGATGGACTTGGGCACCCAGGTTGATAGCAAACTGACATTTGACCACCATATTGCCTTTACTGTATGGAAAGCATTCTATGTGGCCCACCTCATTAGTGTGGGTATCTCATCCAGGGACAAGGTGGTCATAACATCCCTGTATTCTTCCCTTATAAGACTGATTATTGAGTACAATGCCCCTTTTAGCATGTACCTCACAAAGCACATGCAGCAGCTGGAGAGACCACAGTGGTTTCTCACCAAGATAATCCAGGGCCTCAAACATCTATCCTACACAGATAGGCTAAAGGCCCTGTCTTTCTACTCAGTCTCCTACAGACTCCTCAGAGGTGACCTCTGTCTAGCATACAAAGCAATTTCAGACCCCACCTTGATGGGACTGCTGCATATCCGCAACTCAAGCTCCACTCAAGTAACCAGCATGCATGACCTCAGATTGGTCTGTGACATCAATAGGATTTGTTGGTGGAACAGATTTGTGTCCCAGAGACTACACCTTCTGTGGAACAGACTCCCTGTCCACATCAAACAGAGTACCTCATTAATCTTTTTTAAGTGCAACCTGGATAACTGGATGGGGGACAGAAAATACACCCCTAGGATTCTACCTGTGTCCCTGCTGGACAGGGGCATTGGGTACTGATTTGTTGGAACATGGGCTAAATTCTTGGCTAGGCTTGTAAGGGCTTTAGGCTAATAGCCTAGTAACTTTCTATGTTCGTATGTATCATTTCTCTCAAGAAAATATCTTACGCTTTCTATTGTTTTTCTTATTTGGAGTTTTCTACTCAGCTTCAACTGAAAAGGGCTTTAGCTCAGCTGAACCATCCTGGTAAACAAATGTAAACTAATGCAAACAAGTAAATAAATATCAGACTAGTCAGACTAATATGTCTGTAGTTCCCATGGTCCATTAACGGCCCATCATTGTGCAGTGAGATGACTTTTGAAGTTCTCCATTTGTGTGTCACAAAGCCTGTTTTAAGGCTATGGTTAAACAGTGACTCCAGTGATCCTGATAGGTCATGTTTCAGGCTATTTAGGTGTCATCCTGGGATATTATCAGTGCCAGTCTATGCAGTATTTTGGCCTTAGAGAGTGTATTAAGACCTGCTCTTTAGTGACAGTTGCAGGAGAGGTTGTTTGATGGCATTTACTGGGGAACAGCTGGGGAAAAGAAGGAGCTTAAAACTTTACCTCAACTTTTGGCATTAGTACACTTAATTTGCCCTTTTAGCTGTTTACTTAGACTGATTAGACTGTTCTTTTTTTATTTTATTTTTCTTTTGTTGTACAACCTGCTTGTGTTTGGATTCCACCAGGGTGGTTTATTTTTTGAGTTAGTTCTGAAACTATTTCTAGTAGGCACAGCTCTCTCTATGCATTTAGTGCCATGATTGTACAGGGTTTCTGTGAACAATTCTACATAGCCAGCTATATTCTCAGGGTTTTGGTGGGCTTGAAATGTTAACAAGTTGTCACTTAGTAGTAGGAAATTGTCCTTAGAATAGTTCCTAAATTTTATGGGGTTAGCCAAGGACAGATAATTGATTTTTATTATGAAGGAGACAGCTGTGTGGTCTGACCTTACCAGAGAGGATGCTTCACTAGTGGAGTACAGCATTCACCCGTGTTTATGAGTACCAAGATGAGTATGTTTGCACCCTTAGTGGGCATATGGACTATTTGGTCAAAAGTGTTTGTGTTTATAAGCCCAGAAATTACTGGGCCTATAAGCTTAGGGTCATGTAAGTATGTCAGTTTATAGTGGGTAGTTGAAGTTGCCCATGTATACGGTATTTGGATGAATGGTGAAGGGCATCCAGTAAGTCCAAGTACGAGTTATGGGTTTCTTGGGTCATAGAAGGTGACCTGTGGCTTGCAAGGATATGATAAGGGACTTTGCCAATCAAAATCTGGACCTGGAGAAGCTCAAGTGCATCATACTGTTTGAGTATTATTGAGGTGATTTTGTAACTGATATTGATTGAGACACCTCCAACTTTGGTCACTGCCAGTGCAGTAGCTAGCCTGAATGTGTGGAAGGCATTGTAGCCATGCATTGCCAGGGTGCTCTACATGGCTTTAAACTATGTCTTAGTAACTGCACAGATGTCCACATTCTCCCGGGTGAGGACAGCCTGGTGGGAGTGGAGTTTCTTGTTTAGACACCTGTTGTTGCGCTGTAACACCTTTAGAGTTCCTTGGGTTGGTTTTGCTAAATAGGAAGGTTTGTCAAGTTGGCATCACCTAAAAAAGGCATTATGCAGAAGGACAATGTTTTAGCCAACATTCAAAATCTTAGAGGGGACAGGTGCAGACCATCCTTGGAAAAGTAACATGATCTGTTATCCTCACATCCTGACAAATATTGCACCCCCTTGGAATGATACCAGAAATTAAGCCAATTATTAAAATCAGTCAGCTTTTGTTCATATTGTGACATCATCCTTGTGAAGGAAGAATGTTGCTCAATGCTAAGCACATGCCAGTCTAGGACACCTAGTCCAAGAGCTCTCTAATGTCTCTCTTCATATAGTCTAGGGAGGCATGTCTCAGGTAATTTACATCTACATGGACTATGACTGAATCATGCTGGTTCTTGTAGTCTAATGACTGCAGTGCATAGCTGATTTGGTGGATCCAGCTTTTGTAGTTGAGGCTCCAAAGGGTTTGGCTGTATGTGTTGTGTTGGGTGTTGTGTTGGGTGTTGTTTTGGTGGAGGGCTTTTGGATTTGCTGAGGATTCTTTTTTTAGGATGAATGTCTAGGAGGTGTTTGGGATTTAAGAAGGTTACTTTTCAGTGCCTCAGCATATGTTGGTCTTTGTGTTGCTTGAGTACAATGTGTGTAATGCTTATGTCACTGGCAACCTGATTGCTATTCTGGCTGCTTTTTCGTGAGTTTCATGCCTCCAGTGACATTGTGCAATTACATTTCTTACATACTGTATCTATTTCTCTTAGAACTGGTTGATTGTCAGTGAATATGAGACAATTTCTACATTGTCTTAGGATGCCCATATTTACCAAAGCTACTGGTACAGTAATTAGGAAAGTACCAGTCAATGGTGTCAAGTCTTTTTTAAGTGAACTACGAAGGGGTGGTACAGCAGGCTAACATGGGCACTGTGGGCATAGAAACTACTAGCTATGACAGAAATCGTGCAGCAGGGCTCTTCAAAATGCAAACAAGATGTTTTTTGTACTAGTAAGTACTGGATAAGGCTACAGGGGAAGTTGTACAGGGAAATTTTAGTTTCTAACTGCTTGCATCAATACAAGGCATTGCTAAAGGCCACTGCATGAGAAACAGAATTTATAGACTTAAAGAAAATTGACTAAACCAGCTAAAAAGTCCTCTGGCCACTGAAATTATGTCACTTTAAGCCTCCTTGAGTATTTCCAAACTTGGACAGACCAGCCACTAAAATTGCAGTCTCCCTCTTCTTAATGTAAAAACACACTTTAGTTAGCCAGAAGTGAAAATGCACCAGAAAAATCAAACAACTAGCTATAACGAGTAATTAAAAAGTGATTCTAATGTGGAGAAGCCAGCAATGAGGAACACACACACACTATAAGGTGATTTTAAAGCATACCAACAGGAGCTAGACCAAGGAAAAGCAAATACACTTTACAGTGATAACATACAGAAAATGCAATAAAATAATTTGAAAATACAGCAACAGCCTTTAGAAATAGCACAGAAAAGTGCAACATTTCACTTTAATGTACTTATCTTAGCCTGGATGGTACCAGATGCAAACCAAACACTCAGACCACACGTGAGGATTCCAAACTTTTCAGGTCAATGGAACTGAGCCAAGAACTCAGCAAACATGCCAGATTTATAGACCTAAGAAATAGCTCTCTATGCATTTAAAATACATTCAGTAGAAAGCTACTTTTAAAAATAACTATGAAAATTAATAACTATGGAGATGGATCATGGTTCAAAGAGCCCAGGTGAAAAATAAAATAAATAAATTCAAGTGTCAGTTACATAAACTGTAAATTTATAAACATCACACTTGAAAGTTAAAAAATGAGTTGCATCATGTTCTGTTTATTCAGTAATCATGTCTCAAAAATAAACCAAAATAATCTTCAAAAATTATGTAAATGTAAACAGAGAATAGCACTATGGCAGAAATTATTAGGTTATTGAAAAGTCGGTATGTCCAAAAAAGAGTCATCAGTAACAAACACAAACAATCATACTCTAGGTATGTAAAAATGGATTAGTAACTGGCAGCTTGAAAGGTTATGTTTAGAGGCTGCTTGAAGGGTAAATTAGAGTCATAATTAATGGCAGCTGTCCACTTGGAGAAGTATGTGTTCAGGGGTATGCAGATCTCAGTTAATTTCTATTATTAGTTAAAATAGTATTCCCTGATACTAGATCAAGTACATTATAATTGCATACATTTGCATATGACTGTAAACTGACTGGACTCACTAGTAACACAAGGTTTGCAAATAATTTCTACTTACTTTATACAACTTTGAAAAAAAATGTATGAGAGAAATAAATTAACCCTGGATATATGTCCATCAGGATTGAGTTATGGCTATCTACATAAGCTTGGATGAGTGTTCTACCAAAGTGTCTCTACTTCTTTAATTCCTGGGGTCTTTCTATTTGATTTTAAGGAGGCCTTGGTTGCCTTGGTTAAAGTCATTTTGAAGAAGTATGACTTAGAGCCTGACAATTTGGTAATTCCATTCCCTTTTAAAGGTTACTGAGAAAGTTATCTGCTTGCAGTTTAATCTACTCTTAAATAACTCTATATTCATGATTACTTCCAGTTTGGTTTGCACCCTAGATATAGTAGTAAGAAGGCTGTAACTTGGGCCACAAATGACCCCTTAATGATGGCAGATATTATTCTGTTTTGGTTCTCCTTGATTTTGGTTCAGCATTTCCCGTGGCTATAAGGTTTGTGAACTTACTGTTCAGCTGCATGCATTACTCTCAGGTGGTTTCTCTTACCTTATAAGATGTAGCCGATTGGTTGTTTTGGGGATAAATTCTTTGTCTTCTTTTCATGATGATTCTGGAATTCCACAGGGATCCATTTGGGTACTTTGTTGGTTTCCCCAGACAACAAATCAATACCAAAATTCAGTTCAGAAGAGCTTTTTATTACTTACTTGAAAATAAACAGATATGCATTGCTTTCGTTTACATTCATCGTGCTGACAATACAGCTTCACTGGAAGATATCCTATATTGGATATCCATAGCAATTCCACAATAAAAAATACTACTAGGTGATGTCAATATAAATTGGTTGTACATAGCCTCTAACTCACCTTCATCTAGCATGACCTTATATGGTTTCAAACAACTAATTAATAGCCCCACACATGATAGCAAGGCATCCGATTCCTTATTAGACTGGATCTTAGTATCACATCCTAGCAAATGCACCACCACGGGTACAATGTCAGACTTTCTCAGCAACCATCTCTAATCTATACAACCACAATTCTCACACATCCAGTTAAACACCATATTTATAAAACAACATGTAACCTGTCCAAGTATAACCCAGAAATATTCATTACTGCCATAACATCTATTAACTGGAATATCCTAAAATTCCTCCCTTTAGATAATGCTGTAAATGAAAACAATATAGCTTTCCTAAATATCCTAACTAGCCTTGCATGTCTTAGAAAGAAGAGACTAAAAACAAATAATGTAATTTGGCAATCCACAGAGGGGAATGCTAATGCAGGATAGAGAAAAAGCATGGAAAGAATGTCAAAAGTATAAAACACCACAATATCTCAAAAACGTCAGAATGCTCCACAGAATGCTCCACAACTGTACTAAAAAGCAAACAAATTAACAGAAAAAACTATAACATAAAACCTTTCAGAACAATAGTAAACAGAACCTTAAAAAGTTCTGGTCGGCCATTAAAGAAATCTTACATCCTGCAAAAACTTCAATCCTAATCCCTCTCCCAATAACTTTTCTTAATTTATAGTGTTCCTAAGCAAGTATTCCCTAATATCCAATCCCAGCCCTACTCAACAGCCACATATCACCACATCCACTTTCACCTTCAAACCTGTGCATACATCCTATATAAAACTACTCTTAAACAAACTTAAACCATGCTGTTCTTCAGCTGATGACCTTCCAAACGAGTACTTCAAATAGCAACAAGTAGCATTGCCTATCCTGTCTCAATCCTTATAAGTAGGTCAATCCTAGAATCTTAAGTTCCTTCTCTCTGGAAAAAAAATACACATTACCCCTCTACACAAACGACATTAAAAACTTTAGACCTGTAGCAATCTTATCCCCTTTCTCCAGAATGCTTGAAAATGTATTCAAAAACAATTACTAAAGAATCTCCTTCAGAAAGAGCTCCTATTTCCCACACAGCACTGCTCATGTCCTTCTCATAGTGCTAACACTGCATTTCTAACCTTTACTAATACTATCAGTAAAGCAATAGATAATAGTAAACTACTTTCCTCCTTTTTTAGACTTGTATAAAACTTTAGACACAGTTTGTCACACCAAACTTCTACTTCAAATGTCCTCATTAGGTCTGTCTCAGTCCACCTTTCTATGGTTCAAAAGTTACCGGTCCAATAGGTACCAGTCAGTAAAATGGCACTCCACCATCTCTCCATACCTCCCAGTCACCATCAGTATACGACAAGGGTCTATTCTTGGTCTTCTCCTCGTAAACACTCTCACTAATACCCTCCACATATCCAGACAACAGGCTTCCCTAATACAGTATGCTGATGACTTTACACTCATATGCACATCTGACAACCTGGCACACCTCCAGAAAATTAATCAGGGAGCTTTAACAGCCATTGAAATATGGCTTTGTAACTCACAACTCATAGTCAACCGAAAAAAAAAAAAAAATTTCTCCAAATTCTTCACTCATGAAAAAACAAAATTTTAAATCCTCTGTTTTAAAAATACAACTATTGAAGTCACTTCTAGCAGCAAATTATTAGGGATGATTAACCGAAATATACAAAATAACATTAAAAAACAGTAAAAATGTTAGATGTTTTCACAGAGCCAAAAACTTTCTCATCAATGCAACTTAAACTCTACCTGCTGCTACTTACCCCCTTCTCTCACTACTTTATGGTGCTGCAATCTCTACTAACCTCCACGTATCACAAAAATCAAAACTTGAACAATGTTATAATAAAGTGGCTAAATTTGCAGCAAATACCCTTTTCAGAGCCCATCACTGCATTGTACTAAAAGCATAAATTAGTTAGGACTAACCTATCAACTAACATATACACACCTACTTACCACCTATAAAAATCATTCAATATCCATCTGCTTGTCATGCAGAAAATATCATTCTACACAGCTATGTTCCGAATCAGTCATTACAATCCAATGACCAAAATGTCCTCTCTGTCCACAAACCTATCAAATCTGCTGACATGGTCAGTACTCATACCATGTTGCTAAGGCCTGGAACTCCTTGCATGTAGCCATCAGGTCAATACCCCTTTAAAACCATTCTGAAAGACTTCTTAGCTAAAATCTCTTTACTTACTCAACTCCAGGAAAAACAATAATTCTAAATAAGAACAAGGGCCTATTTATACCTCATACCTCTCCCTTTTTCATTCACTTCCTTATTTCAATCAGTTTATCTCCCCTGACTCTCTTTATAAATATGCTATAATACTGTTTTTCTCTCACTTCATATTGCAATTCCTGTTTGTATTATACTAACTTACATTTAATTTATTTGTAAAGACTGCGGTGGTGGTGCTGCGAGACTGTTGTGGTGGTGCTGCAGTAGCATTGTCGCCTCACAGTTAGACGTTGCTTGTTCGATTCTCAGTTACAGCATCTTCTATGTGGCGACATGCGTGAATGGTCATTCCTTCGTTGAAGGTTGTGTGTTAGGCCCGGCAAGCCAGCATGTAAAACTCTACTGCCAATCATTAGCGGACTGGAGTTCCGCTGTGGCGACCCCTAACCGGGAAAAGCAGAAAGACACACACACACACATTTAATTTATTTGTAAACTGGCTAAAATTTCTCTATCTATTAAATCATTGTCATATAAATTGCATCTCTTCTAAATCAATATTTTCATATTATGTCTAAATTGATAAAATTATAACTGGGAAAAGCCGAAAGACACCACCACCACAACAACAACAACAACAACATTTAAGCTGTAGATGTTTTTGTATTATTTTTGAAGATTGTAAATTATTGCTCTCAAATCTTTTTGAAATACTTTAGAGCTTTTCTCCTTGGGCCTCTGATGTAAATGGGCACCTACCAAGTTGGATGATCTTGGTAATAAAATGCTTCCATTAACTGCACTTATCAGGAGGCAAGGTTTTCAGTTTTGGTGTTACACTGATGAAATAGTTCTATTTGTCCTTAACTCAGGAAAACGTGTTAACAGAATACCCCTTATGTGAAGATATGAAATATGTCCAAAACTAGTCTGCAATCATTTCAAACTTAGAACATCCAAGGCTGTTGCTGTGGCAATTAATGCTACCTTAATAGAATCTAAGAGTCAGCCTTAATTCCCATATCCTTTCATGATGGTTGTAGGCTGGCATTTGGTAATAAAGTAAAAAAATCCATCTGTTGTTATATACCCCTCTTCAAAAAAGTAAAGACCATGATCTTTTGTGTGTGTTACCTGTCTGCAGAAGTAAAAGATGAGTCTATCATTTTCTGTTCATGTTTCTGTCCACTAGAATGAAAAGCCCTGGTCTATAAGGAGATGAAAAAGTGTACCAAATTTTAAAAAATAGATCTTAATAATTTTATGGGCAAAAGAAAAGGAGACAGGTGTCACTGGATGTGAAAGCATCTTGCTTTTGTTTTAGTATTATTTCTCACATCAAACTCCTTCTCCTTCTAGACGACCTTTCAATTTTAGTGGTAGTGTGTACCCTGGTGTCCTCTCTCCTTTTACCATGGCTGCCCAAAAGTGAGCAATGATCATTTGTAGTGAGTTAATCGTTACTTAGAGGAACTTCCAGTTACTTTCCGATTATCCCAGTTTTACCTCCAGATTACCCAGCCTGCAATGTCAGCCTGCAATAGCTGCCACCATAATATAATATCATTAAAACCGTGCTATTGGTTTATCTATCCATATGCAGTATGGATCACCCTTATCTCAAGAGGACCATAGTCCATTACAGGCTCGCTAGATCCTTGTACTCTTTGGGGTTGTTGGAGGTGCCAAGGGTATAGATGGAGACTTCTGTTATCTGGCCATTTTCTTATCAAGCTCTATTCCTCTGGAACTTCCTGTCCTAACGGTTGAAGGAATGTCTCATGCTACAACTCCTTAAGAAGTATGTAAAAGCCATTCATACACTATAACTGATTATATTATTTTATTCACTGTGTGTTTAGTTTCAGCACTTGCTTACTGCTTGCTGTTCCCTGTTCTTAGTCTTTATTTTATTGCTATTGTCTATCTATTTTGAAATAATAATGGTGTTTGGATACAAACACTGTTATAAACTAAACTTGAATGTTTTCCTTTCTGGTGAGGCCATATTGGAATGCAATAATCCTTTGTATTTTTACACGAAGTCTAACCTAGTAGGGATTGAAAGGGTTCAAAGACTTTTTATTCTGAAGATTGACTGAAGGCATTGTATTTATATTCTATTAAATATCAGTTTTAAAAGGGATGGCCTGATTACACTCTTCCAAGTTATCCACAGCCCTATACTGTTAGAACTCTGCCATCTGATGTTATATACCCATTTTCAAAGAAGTAGAGACCATGGTCTTTTATGTGTGTTACCTGTCTGCTGCAATAAAAAGATGTCTATCATTTTCTGTTCACATTTCTGTCCACTAGAATAAAATGTCCTACTCTATAAGGAGATCAAAAAGCATACTGGATATAAAAAAAAGACCTTAATAATTTTATGGGCAAAAGAAAATGTATTTGTGGTCAGTGGTGATAATGGTAAACGTAGTGTACTGATTTTAATACTATGAAGCTATTAATCAGGTTATACAATCTAGATCAACAAATAATATTCACACTGACACATAAGAAAACAGCTTGACAGCTGTCAGGCAGTGTTTTGTTTTATTTTCATCATATGTGATAACTTGAGTTTGATAAGTAGCTCAAACACATGGGAACATTTCAATCAATCAACATCCATTTTAGCAAGTGCCGATCAAAGGAAGACATTTGAGTGATATAGTTTTCACTGACAATGGAGTTTTCTTTTTCTCCACACTTATGCGGCCTTGGAGTAGGTATATTTAAGCTAGGGTGGGACTCCACCTGGGGGTGAAGGGAGGGCTGCCCTCCCTTCAAAAAAAAAAAACTTTCTTGCTAGGTTTGGTGAAAGTTGTTTGGCCTTTTTTTATTTATTTTTTTAATCAATCAGCACTCATTTAAAGAGTTGTTGCTTGAGCGACATGAACACGAACCTAAGATGGTTTAAGTGTGCAGGATGTGAATGTCCATCCTGTGGAAGAGCATAATGACATGGCAGCATTTGAAAGTTTGCAAAGCTGAATGAGGCAAAATGACTAGGGATGCATGGCTGCTCCAGGGATGAGGGTAGGTGTGTCCTTGAAGGGTTACATTCATTGCCTATCTGGACTACAAATGATATGTCATCATCCTGGGTCGTTGTAAACTGTAATAAGCTAAGCAAACAGCGATTGATGTCATAATCATTGTTCTTCACCACCCCTAGTATTATGCCCTCCCACTCCACTTCCCACCCCACTGCTAGCTCCTAAACCAGGAGATAGTACTGAGAACAACTGACTCACTTCCTTCTCTTCTGTCCTTGCCAGTGGCCCCAAAACAAGGGGTAGTAGCAAGAATGGGGTCACAGCAGCCAGAGGGTATTGGACAGCTGATGGCCAGAGCCACAGCCTGGGAGCAAACAAGGGCTGTTAAAACACATGGAAGGCAGGCAGAAATTGCTAGTTTATTTTAGTTTTGTGTGTACAGTATTCTGAAAACAATGCCAACAGAAACTGCTCACTGGCCAGATGGTTACCAAGATAGAAAGCTAGTACTATCAAACTTTGATGCCCAGAGTCTGCAGTACGACTCAACAAACTGCATAATGACACAGCAAGCATACAAATATTCAAAAAATAAAAGCTTAATATTGTGTTAATTTGGAGGAAGGTATAGATATTAAATATCAGATTTTAGAGGATTTGAGAAAAGCCCTGTCTGGAGGGAATCTTGATAATATGCTTCAAAGTAAGGAAACTCACTGGAGGATTAACATGAGGGCATACCCTAGGATTTTTCTGAAATCCATAACTGAAAAGGAATTCTGTGTGACCATAGTGCTAGCACATGTATAAGCAAGGATGGTGTTGGAGTAAAGCCCCCACATTGGGAGTGGACATCAGTTCTTTGTTATAGTGTGGTTATGGTGGTTCATTTGGGATTTATATGCAGTGATCACTACAACTTGATGTAGTTCAGCAGAGCTATGGCATTTTAATAGCTATGTTTTGTATGTATGTAAGTATACATGACCAATGCTTCAAGACCATGCTCCATTCCCATCTCTCTTCTCACTGGGAATGCTCATGCTCTCACCCCATTCGACTCCCTCTATTTCATTTCTGCTCTTCCATCCTTTTTTTTTCTTTTCTCAAAACTCAACCTACTGACTCCCTTCATTTCATTTCCACTCCCTCTCCCTTTTTCCTTTCTCATAACTCACCCTACTGACTCCTTCATTTCATTTCCACTCCCTCTCCCCTTTTTCCTTTCTCATAACTCACCCTAGTGACTCCCTTCATTTCATTTCCACTCCCTCTCCCTTTTTCCTTTCTCATAACTCACCCTAGTGACTCCCTTCATTTCATTTCCACTCCCTCTCCCTTTTTCCTTTCTCATAACTCACCCTAGTGACTCTCTTCATTTCATTTCCACTCCCTCTCCCTTTTTCCTTTCTCATAACTCACCCTAGTGACTCCCTTCATTTCATTTCCACTCCCTCTCCCTTTTTCCTTTCTCATAACTCACCCTACTGACTCGATTCATTTCATTTCACTCCCTCTTCCTTTTTCCTTTCTTATAACTCACCCTACTGACTCTCTTCATTTCATTTCCACTCCCTCTCCTTTTTCCTTTCTCATAACTCACCCTAGTGACTCCCTTCATTTCATTTCCACTCCCTCTCCCTTTTTCCTTTCTCATAACTCACCCTACTGACTCCCTTCATTTCATTTCCACTCCCTCTCCCTTTTTCCTTTCTCATAACTCACCCTAGTGACTCCCTTCATTTCATTTCCACTCCCTCTCCCTTTTTCCTTTCTCATAACTCACCCTACTGACTCCCTTCATTTCATTTCCACTCCCTCTCCCTTTTTCCTTTCTCATAACTCACCCTACTGACTCCCTTCATTTCATTTCCACTCCCTCTCCCCTTTTTCCTTTCTCATAACTCACCCTAGTGACTCCCTTCATTTCATTTCCACTCCCTCTCCCTTTTTCCTTTCTCATAACTCACCCTAGTGACTCCGTTCATTTCATTTCCTCTCTCCCTTTTTCCTTTCTCATAACTCACCCTAGTGACTCCCTTCATTTCATTTCCACTCCCTCTCCCTTTTTCCTTTCTCATAACTCACCCTACTGACTCCCTTCATTTCATTTCCACTCCCTCCCCTTTTTTCCTTTCTCATAACTCACCCTAGTGACTCCTTCATTTCATTTCCACTCCCTCTCCCTTTTTCCTTTCTCATAACTCACCCTAGTGACTCCCTTCATTTCATTTCCACTCCCTCTCCCTTTTTCCTTTCTCATAACTCACCCTAGTGACTCCCTTCATTTCATTTCCACTCCCTCTCCCTTTTCCTTTCTCATAACTCACCCTACTGACTCCATTCATTGCATTTCACTCCCTCTCCCTTTTTCCTTTCTCATAACTCACCCTAGGGACACCATTCATTCAATTTCCACTCCCTCTTTTTTTCCTCCTTTCTCATAATTCACTCTAGTGACTCCTTTCATTTCATTTCCACTCCCTCTCCCTTTTTCCTTTCTCATAACTCACCCTAGTGACTCCATTCATGTCATTTCCTCTCCCTCTCCCTTTTTTTCTTTTCTCATAACTCACCCTAGTGACTCCCTTCATTTCATTTCCACTCCCTCCCTTTTTCCTTTCTCATAACTCACCCTAGTGACTCCCTTCATTTCATTTCCACTCCTCTCCCTTTTTCCTTTCTCATAACTCACCCTAGTGACTCCCTTCATTTCATTTCCACTCCCTTTCCCTTTTTCCTTTCTCATAACTCACCCTAGTGACTCCCTTCATTTCATTTCCACTCCCTCTCCCTTTTTTCCTTTCTCATAACTCATCCTACTGACTCCCTTCATTTCATTTCCACTCCCTCTCCCTTTTTCCTTTCTCATAGCTCACCCTAGTGACTCCCCTCATTTCATTTCCACTCCCTCTCCCTTTTTCCTTTCTCATAGCTCACCCTAGTGACTCCCCTCATTTCATTTCCACTCCCTCTCCCTTTTTCCTTTCTCATAGCTCACCCTACTCACCTCTCACTGTTCTACTCTCCTCCTCTAATTCTTCCTCCCTCTCACCCTATTTAACTATGAGTGCATAAATGCCTGCATTCCAATTTATACTTATGTACTCCAAAATACTTGTGTTTTAATTTCATTCAGTGCTTTGTTACATCTTGTTCAAATGTCATTATTCTGTTCTATATGTTACTGTGTTTTAGTAGTTTTTGAAAATTGTATTGTACTTGTTGACTTTGTTGTTATTAGCTTTGTAATATGTGTATATGGAGCTTTTCTCCCCAGGCCTCAATTGAAAACAGTCTCATTTTCATCCCAATGGACTTCCCCAGTTAACAAACTGCAAATAAAATAAAATAAATAAATACATGCAGTCTTTGTAGAGTGACTAGCAAAGTATAGCTGTCAGTGTTAAGACTGGTATATGAATTTTTTTGATGCATTTACATAGCAACTGGACCACTTTGAGATGTTAAAACTTAAAAAAAATACTTGACTTCCATTTTGATACTTGAGTTCCAATATGCTGAGTCAATGTGAGATGGAGTATAATTAACAAAGTTTGTGTCAGTATTGTAGGGCTTCTATTAATATGTATGTAATCATGTATATATATATCTATATCTATATATATTTTAATATGGGTTCAGTGTGTTGGTGTTGCTGACGTTTTGTCAGGGAATAGTTTTGTCGACCTGCTGGTTTATCACAGGATGCTGACATTTGTTCTGAGGCAATGTTAGACAGTGCAGATTAGGATTAAACCCTTTCCTCACTGTTTTGTGATTTCAGAGTTGGTATATACAATTAGCAGGAGGTGAGGGTGCAAAGGGACACAGCCTCCCTGCATAAAACATTGTCTCTTTTTTGTTCAATTGATTGAGTTTTGATCATTCACGGTCAATGTAGTGCATGACAATTTAGTTTTTGTTGCTGTCTTTTGGATTTTTCCTGGTTAGGGGTCACCACAGCAGAACTCCGGTCCGCTAATGATTGGCAGTAGATTTTCATGGTGCCAAGTTGCCAGCTTGACGCCTAACCTTCAACGAAGGCATGCCCATTCACACATGTCTTTTGGAACGCCACTCGATCCACGGAGAGAACATGCAAACTCCACACAGAAGGCACTCCCCACACTCCAGCCGAGAATCGAACATGACAACCTCTTGCTGTGAGGTAACAACGCTACCGCTGCACCACCGCGGCTATAAGCTGTTGATATAGTGAAAGATATAGATAGATATATATATATATATATATATATATATATATATATATATATTGCAAATGTTATGAAACACTGTATATGAACTTGGCTCACTCCTAAGTGGGAATTAAACCACCAAGTTTATATAATCAAACAGGTGTTTCATGTATTTGTCCTGTGAAGATTGGGTGAAGATGGGTGAAGGCTGCCAGCCTAGCCAGATAGAATTTTGGAGATAATTCTGTCATCTGTAAATATTAATGTAAACCACAGGCTTGTTGTCTTAAATGGTAAAAATAGTGTTACATGTGAAACTGGAAAAAAATATAACAACAGTGCACTCTGCTGACCAAGTAAAGCATGTTGTGACCCTTTGATATAAACATGGCTCCAGCCGGTCTATATAAAGGAATTCTTACATGCATAAATGTCCTTTATTGCTCTGGTTTCTGCCCAGAGGTGAAGAATGCAAATGTAGTTTCTGTTAGCCTGGGAACCCAGGGAAGTGTGAAGAATGATGTAATGTGAACGAGGAATGTGATTTTAAAAATAGACAGAATCAGAGAGCATTAAGCATTTTTGTCTTGACCATCCAACTCATCAGCACTGTCTTGCTCTATATGTAAGTTTATCTTAGACTTGTGTGGTCTCTTACAAATAGCTAGAAACTAGAAAGATTAGACTAAGTATTTTTCTGTGATGTCAGAACTGTACTACTGAATTATTTTAAGTATTTCTCTGTGATCTCTGACCTCTTGACTAGCATTGTGTAGTAAGAAGTATTGTCTTGTGTTTTTATTATTTATTACTAAATATTTTTAAACCTTTCAACTGTGGCTGTTTTATGTAGAGTTCATTTAAGCTGTAGAGTGCATTGCATGTATATAGTGATACTGTAACAAGTCACTCTAATAAGCCTTGACTGTTCGTTCACACTTACCAATTGGATAATAATATTGCACAGTAATAATTGGACACCCTTTTTTAAGGACCTTTGAGTAGCTGATAAATATTAGTGGGTGGTGGCAGCTGGTACTACTGTATAATCTGGGAAAAAGGGGCACAGCTGGAGAACCTGTGCCAGCCTTCCCAAGGAGTGTCTGTGTGGTTATATAAACTCTTCTCAAAGTGTGTGTGTGTGTGTGTGTGTGTGTGTGTGTGTGTGTGTGTGTGTGTGTGTGTGTGTGTGTGTGTGTGTGTGTGTTTGTGTGTGTGTGTGTCAGCTACTTAGGCAGGAACATGAAGCACTGGTTGGACAGAGAGGGTGCTGGAGGTTTTAGCTTGCCCACTAGGCTGAGATCTGGACCATATAGCTGTGCCAGTGGGGAGTCTTATTGGGGACCTGGAGAGCAAGGGAGCCACCAGCCCCAGACTGACTGTGATCTCTGTGTGCTCTTAAGGGAAATTGCACTTTACTATGTGTATTTGTTATCCTTTCCTCCTATATGAGATGCCCTTCACTGGTGTTAGTGGTGAGGATTGAGGCTCCTTGATTGCTCGACCAGGGCACGGGCGTCACATGTCCCTTAACATTTTCATGTAAAAGGTTTTGCCTCTCTTCTCCCCAAACTAATATAATAAACTCCAGGGTCACAAAATCCTTGGAATATATTCAAAATATTTTGCTGATCATCATTGACTAAATTACCTTGATTGTTTAAGTTGTTAAGATAAAAATGCACATAAGCAGGTACTATTTTATATAGTAACTGAATAGAGGAAGTACATGGAATGTTAGAGATTATCATATTTATATTTATAATTTTGCTTTGCTTGCATCATGTTACTGCATGAATTTTCAGTTTGTCTTCTCATTGTGAATACCCTAACCGAGGAAGACAGAGATATGTGTAATGACATTACACAATGTAAGACCTTGATATGTGAAATCAAATCCCTAATCCCTCGCATTCAAGTTATATTGCATTTGCAAGTCAGTTAATTTCATTTACTTCAACTAGAAACCACATTTTGCTTGAATATGTTTTAGGAAGCTACATTATAACACAAGAAATAACTCTTCTCTACATTTTACTGCGATTTTCTGCCAATATATTTATTTTCCTCTTACTTCTGACTCTTGGTGATGTCTCGACCGTGCCTGACTTATTTCATAACTCTGGTTGCTTTCTTTCCTGAGATAACTGTCTTGTGTCTTATTTTGCAGCTTGCACAGGGTGCCTTGCACTTGATTCATGTAACATTCACCTTTCTATTTGACAGTTTGCTTTTGGGTAAACACCCTTTCTGTCCTGTTCCTTAACATCTTGCATAAATGTTCTGATTGCTCAACCTTCCTTCTGCATATTTCTCATGTCATCATCTCCTAATCCACAGTGTGTGTATGTGTGTGCGCACATATGTGTGTCCCTAGCTTCCTATCAGAACTGATCATTTGAGTTAATTAAACTTCTTTGTTTAGCAGTTTTGTAACTGAAGCTGTAATGTGTACAGGTTTTATACACCTGCATTCTTCTCTCTTTTTCGTTACTAGTTCACATCTGCAGTGTAGAAATGGTCTGTTTACTACACCATAGAGCTTGTATTCACTCCCATCTCTAAACAAGCTGTTATCACAACTGAAATCCCCAGTCTTACCTTCCTTCAACATCTATCTAACTGTTAGCTGTTTTTGATATTATTAATCTTTACTGAATATTAAAAAAGGTTGTGAAACTTTGTCTTGAATGAGCTCTACTATTGTCCACATAGCCAGTACTTTAGAAAACATCTGGTATCTCAGGTGGTCACAACAGCTGCCATTATCAGTTAATTCCCATGTGCTGAAGAGCAAGATGTTTTGCCCATAAGCCCTGTACAGCTAGATCAGTTTGCAGACCTCAGTAATATTTCAGTAACCACAGACCAGTGCAAGCACAGTAGTGATCGGGTAACCTTATTCTCACTCAAAATATGGAAAATCCTTTTAGATTTTAGGTCAGAGAGCAAAAAGTTATTGGGTTGTGGTTTACTCTGAAATGGAGTTAAAATTATAATATGCTCTGTCTGCCTTAAAATGGCACTAATTAGTAATGCTTATCAAAGGAAATAGGGCTTTTGCACACAGTAAAGAAAAAAAGTACAAGTTAAAATATTTTAAAATGCAAGAGGAAATGGATATATGCTGGGACTATCTCAGAGAAAAGCCACTGAAAACTCTTACGTGTGTGTGGCACTGGACAATCTAGTGATAAAACCTTGGCAAACATATAGTCTATATTTTCTGTATGTCACTAACATGGTAGTCTACAGATAGTTCTAAAAGAAAAGACACACTGTATAACTGGAGAGATTTAGGTGAGGGTATTTTTCCATTAAACTTGATTTTTATTACTCAGAACTAGAATGATGACTGCATATGATCTAATCAGCTGAGAACAAAGTGGCAAAGGATTAAGGTTGTGAACTGTAGCTCCTGTGGTGTAGGGTTTGATTCCCTCAGCCCTTTGTGTGACTGTGAGCATGAAAAAGGACTTTGTATCCAACACATCTACCTGGACAACAAATGGATGTTAATATTGTTATTATTGGAAGACTCCACATTGTGTCTGTTCAGTTACTGTGGAACATCTTTGCATGCCTGCTGATAGGAATTGGAGTTCAGGAATCCCCAGGGCTGCTAACTGTGTCACATCAACTCAAGCACGGTTGCTCTAAATGTTGTTTGCTCACTACATGTTATGGTAATGTGTGTGGACTTGAATGATTCCAAGATTTATAGCAGCTTCAAGGAAAAGTGAGATATTTTTCATCTACCTTTCCACAAGAGGGATTGAAATTAGATTGTGAATAATAAAGTAGTGAGGGTACAAAAAACAGGCTTGCTTTACTTTCTGTGTTATGAAACTCTATGGTAATTACTTTCCTTTCAAGAACTTGTGTTTAGATCACAGCTGAACTTGTAGTTTTGTGCAGTTAGACCAGGGCATTTGTGTTTTGAGCTGTTTAGCTTTGAATTTAGATAGAAAAACTTAGTCATAAGAGCAGTAGCACTCTGAGGTGTTTAAAATTAGAAATCATACTTCCAAGGATTTTATCACAGAAGATAGCACATGGTGACTTCCTGGTGGCAGGGTAATACTGAATGACTGCTAAACAGCTACAATGTAACATCATCATGAACTCTGATTCATGCTTTGCTGGCATCTCTGCAGACTGATTAATCACCCTCGCCAATGACAGTCAAACTTGGAAATGCTTAAGATGACAAAAGAGGAGAAACAAGGGATTTAACAAGCTTCAGC
>NC_056747.1:1217789107-1217916607 GCF_019279795.1 Protopterus annectens | reverse complement strand
GCTTGCACTGGACCAAAAGGAGTTTGTGAATTTTTTCTTTATAACTTTCCTTATTAGGTTCTCTCAATTTACATCACCAAATGCTTTGCTGAAAAGTATCTGACCCACAACTGCACTCAGCACATAGACCATACCTCTAGTAACACAAATAACAAAATACAGGAACCGAGTTCTACACTATACTGTAATGCTACACATAAATAAATTATATATGATATATATATATATATATATATATATATATATATATATATATATATATATATATATATTTATAAGGGAGAGCTACAGAATCCTGAAAGACCAAAATCCTGAAGACCAAAATACTAAAAACTCAAAATACTGAAAACACACAGGATACTAGCACTTACTATATTCTAGCACAAGTACATACAGAAACAAATAAAACACAAACCATATTACTCTTCTCCAAGTATAAGCAGGGGGCAAGCCCCCCTGCACCCCACATGTGGGGGCTGTGCCCCCCACACACCGAGATTGCACTTAGTGTAGTGAAGTGCAAT
This sequence comes from Protopterus annectens, assembly GCF_019279795.1. Classification (NCBI taxonomy): domain Eukaryota; kingdom Metazoa; phylum Chordata; order Ceratodontiformes; family Protopteridae; genus Protopterus; species Protopterus annectens. The sequence goes on along the minus strand of NC_056747.1, from coordinate 1,217,916,083 downwards.
CTCGGAGTTGATATATTTAAGTAGCAGGGGGTGTGGGGGGGTGCAGCCCTTCACATGGGAGGTGCTGGGGGCACAGCCCCCCTGCATATAGTTGAAGGGTAATATGTTTCTGTATATACTTGTGCTGGAAGATAGTAAGTGTTGGTATCCTGTGTGTTTTTAGTATTTTGAGTTTTCAGTATTTTGAACTTTCAAGATTTTGGTCTCAGGATTTTGGTCTTCAGGATTTTGGGCTTTCAGGATTCTGTAGTGCTCCTATATATATATATATATATATATATATATATATATATATATATATATATATATATATGGATCCGTACTGATCCCCGATGGCACTTTCTGCTGAAGCAAAAATCAATGAGCATACTTAACCGAAAGTGCTGTTCACCAAAGCAGCACTTTCGGACAAGTATGCCCGTTGTGCCGGTCGCACTACGGTGCGGATAAGCGAAAATTCCCTTTTCCCCACTGTAGTGTGACCTCGGAGTGAAAATATTAAAGTAGATTTATTGTTTTTTTGGGGTTTTTTGTAACACACTTTAATGAAAGCGCTTTTCGGTGAAAGCGCTTTCATTAAAGTGTGTTCAGTTATTGTGGATTCTGGATATTGAAGTTTCGTTCAACAGTCCTAGATCCATATATATATATATATATATATATATATATATATATATATATATATATACACACACACACACACACACACACACACACACACACACACACACACACACACACACACACGAAATATATATCATCTGAACAACTCTCTCTCTCTCAAAAACATAATCTAGTCCAGGTGCTTATATAACATTTGATATTCCAGATAGATTCATAGGTTTGGAATTATTCATCTCCTTACTATCTCCATTTCACACTTTCTATCCATTAAGTTTTGTGACCTTCTGCTAACGATAAGTCAAACAAGTATGCCATACACTCTCTACGCACATCTTCAAGATATTCAGTTCCCACCTTTTGGTTGTAAGCACTGCCACTGCCTTATTCCACTTTAATATTTTTAGTTTTTCACTTGTTTTCACAGATGGAACTCATAGACTACCCATTAGTCAATAACTTCTTCTTCTACCCCTTATCAGAATATTCATGTATAATTAACAGCATTGCACGTCTCACTTGTTCTTGTCTCCCCTACTTTTGTTTCTGCTTCAGCATACTCTTCGTAGTGGTAGTAAACTATGATTACTACAGCAACAAATATCCATTTTGTTGAACGGAAAACAAATCTGAATTTTATACCATTAACAGGTTGGCAGCAACAAGACAGAAAAAAACATAACTTTGAAGGGGAAATGAAATATTAACTTCCATAGCCTAGTAAACTATGATTACTACAGCAACAAATATCCATTTTGTTGAACAGAAAACAAATCTGAATTTTATACCATTAACAGATTGGCAGCAACAAGACAGAAAAAAACATAACTTTGCAGGGGAAATGAAATATTAACTACCATAGCCCGCTGCACTCCATACACCTTAGAAAACTGTTGCAGGAGGTTTTTGGTACTGTAATGGGAGTTCATAGCATTCATTAAGTTTTGTCAAAAATAAACATAATACATGCTAAAAAAAGACTTTGCCACAATCTATGCTACCTGTCATGGGTATCATACCCCTATCTGCTGAAAGTAGCACAATGTAAATTCAATATAAAAGGTATGTAGGGGAAGTGATTAAACTTGTTTTATTGCTAGATATAATTCTTGACAAATAAAATCTGCCTACAAATTGTCATGAAAAGCTAACCTTTAAATAAGAAATGAATGTAGTATAACCAGTCTTTCTTGCATCTTCTCCCTTTTCTTAGTATATGTGTAACTAGATATTTTCCCTAAACATACAAATAAATGGTTACATTTCTATTTTTACTTTATATGTAGACTATCCCCATTCTAACTATCTCTTATAAGACCAAATGAACATAAGAATTCTCATACTTTACTTGACGATGTAGTGACTTCTTGTGTATATATTGTGTGTGTATATATATATATATATATATATATATATATATATATATATATATATATATATATATATAGATATATAATTTTCTCTGAATGAGATTGTTGTCTGTTTTCGTTAGATAGGTGTTTGTATTGTTTATTTGTGTTTTTGAGTTACCGTATTATTGTTGTTATTATTTGAAAAAAGAAAATTGAAATAAAGAGATTTTGGAAAAAAAAAAGAAATAAACAAATAAATAAATATAATAAGTGTTGTCATTGCCCCTGTACAGCTGTTGTATTCACAGTGGCAACCCCTTCAACAAAAATAAAAATTAGGCATTAATCACTGCACCAGTTTAGCTACTGTACTTCCAGGGGGTGTTATTTTATTTTCACCGTTACTACAATGTAAAAACAAATACACGTTGAGGCCCAGCCGTTTCTTATCATGCATTACTTCTATACTAAAGTTGCACAAAATACTATAGACTTAGCACTACCAAACTGCAGAACATGTTCAGAGTACAATAATGTGCATTTTAATTCACCTTTAAAAAACTCCACTTGCAGTATTTGACATTTCATTTCACCCTAATGAAATCCTCTATGAGGTCTTTTGTTTCATTTCATAATTTAACATTTCAATCCCAGTATGAAACCACCACAGTTTAAGTGGCATAGACTGTGACTATCTCATGTTTTTTAATTTCTCCAAGTCTTTTGGGTTTGTAATACCATGACAGGAATGGACCCGATTCCTAAGTTAAAGTGTGATTTTGGGTTTGTAATACCATGACAGGAATGGACCCGATTCCTAAGTTAAAGTGTGATTTTGGATTTGTAATACGATGACAGGAATGGACCCGATTCCTAAGTTAAAGTGTGATTTTGGGTTTGTAATACCATGACAGGAATGGACCCGATTCCTAAGTTAAAGTGTGATTTTGGGTTTGTAATACCATGACAGGAATGGACCCGATTCCTAAGTTAAAGTGTGATTTTGGGTTTGTAATACCATGACAGGAATGGACCCGATTCCTAAGTTAAAGTGTGATTTTGGGTTTGTAATACCATGACAGGAATGGACCCAATTCCTAAGTTAAAGTGTGATTTTGGGTTTGTAATACCATGACAGGAATGGACCCGATTCCTAAGTTAAAGTGTGATTTTGGGTTTGTAATACCATGACAGGAATGGACCCGATTCCTAAGTTAAAGTGTGATTTTGGGTTTGTAATACCATGACAGGAATGGACCCGATTCCTAAGTTAAAGTGTGATTTTGGGTTTGTAATACCATGACAGGAATGGACCCGATTCCTAAGTTAAAGTGTGATTTTGGGTTTGTAATACCATGACAGGAATGGACCCGATTCCTAAGTTAAAGTGTGATTTTGGGTTTGTAATACCATGACAGGAATGGACCCGATTCCTAAGTTAAAGTGTGATTTTGGGTTTGTAATACCATGACAGGAATGGACCCGATTCCTAAGTTAAAGTGTGATTTTGGGTTTGTAATACCATGACAGGAATGGACCCGATTCCTAAGTTAAAGTGTGATTTTGGGTTTGCAGTACCATGACAGGAATGGACCCGATTCCTAAGTTAAAGTGTGATTTTTGGTTTGTGATACGATGACAGGAATGGACCCGATTCCTAAGTTAAAGTGTGATTTTGGGTTTGCAATACCATGACAGGAATGGACCCAATTCCTAAGTTAAAGTGTGATTTTGGGTTTGTAATACCATGACAGGAATGGACCTGATTCCTAAGTTAAAGTGTGATTCAAGTTCATGAAATTAGTATTGTTCCTACTACTATTGGAACTGTCTGGGTATCCTTCTTCAGCAATGCCCTGTTTTTTTCCTGCAAATCCTGGCATTTTAAGACTTTGTGTCTGTATGTAAGACACTGTAATCACTGGACATACCAGTTTCAGTGAACAATGCTACTTTTGTCTTATTTTTATGGACTACTATATCTGGTTTTCTCACATCTATTTTTTGAACTGTTAGTAATGGACAATCCCATGTGATATAAACTTAATTTTTTATACTTTGTGGCTCATGCTTCCAGTGTTTTTCGGGTACTTCATTATTATAATGTTTGCACAGTGCCCAGTGCAACAGTCTTGCCACATTATTATGCCTTTCAGTATACAGTCTTTCTGCCATTAGTATGTCACAACCAGCAACAAGATATGCGACTGTTTCCAGTTCTGTTTTACAAAACCTGCATTTGTCTGTTTCTCCCACATGTTCAATGGGCTTTGTAAACCAATGTGTATGTAGTCCACTGTCTTGGTCCACCAATATTAATCTTTCATCTTTTGGTTTAAATTCACCTCTCCTTAACCATTCATGCATTTGATCATGATCAACATAAGGTTGTCCCCAAGAGTTTTCTATACTTGTAACGGTATTTATACATTTTCCACATTTCTTGCTTTCTCGTCTGATCCTTCACCTTATATTCTTTCTTTTTTTTTTTTGGCACATTCAGTTGTTGCCTGATTTTTTTATCTACATCTGGTTTGATTTCCATTACGCTTGACACAGATATGCTTCTGCTAAAGTAAGCAGGGAAGTCATCTTAGACTTATTCTCCTCATGTTTCAAAACTTTCACTACATTTGGGTCTTGTGAGGTCAGCAGATATGTATGCAGTCCCATGACTGCAGAACTATACATGATATTATAATATATATAATTTCGAGGAGGCCCATAACTCCTTCAGAACCGGGAATATATAGTCCTGGTATACACTGATTTTTATAAATCATTTGATGAGTATGAAGCATTCTTTTGTTTTCCTGTCCAACCAATCCAACACCTTCTGGGGCCAGTCCATGGGTCTATTATATTAGCGAAAATCCTTTTAAGCGAATGCAAAAACACTGACACGTATTGCGCGAACCGCGAATATGCTGAATGCACTAAACCGCAAAATTTAAAAAGTCGAATCCCCATAGTTGGCCAACTCCACCTCCCACTACATACTGCCTACCCAAACAAAACAAATAAACCACATACATACACTAACCAAAACCCTACTTCTAACCCTAAAGTAAAGCACCAAAACCCTACTTCTAACCCTACACTAAACCTTATATACATTACTATCTATGCACTTACTTTAACCCGCACCATAACCCTAAGATCCATAACTATCGCATACTTACTTTATGGAGCTATACCGCAGATGGGCCAGCCATGACACTTCGACATTTCGAATTTCGTGGTTTTGGATATTTGGCATTTCCGTGGTTCGTGCAATACGTGTCGCTCTTTTTGTATTCGCATAAAAGGACTTTCGAGCATCTAAATGGAACCCCCAGTCCATCACTCCAAAACTGTAAATTAGGATAGGAAGAGCAAATTGGTTTATAGCTTGGACTTTGTTCATAGATGTCAACACTGTTTTCAGCATTAATTTAAGTCTTCTAAAATATTCCTTGCTAAGTTTTATTCGCATTTGTTTATGTATTATTGTTGATCCTTCATCAATTCCCAAATCCCTCTTGCTCAAGTTCTTTTATATCACATTCTTGTCAAACTGATGTTTTCTTGGTGCTGCAGCCTTTCTGCTTTAAAGGTTTCTTTTGGACATTTAGCAAGACAAATGACATTCTTATATCATATGAAAAAGTTTTAATTGCTTGCTTTCAATTCCACATCTGATGAGCTATACAACTGTAAATCATCTACAAAAAGAAGATGAGAAGTCTTTACACTCAGCTGTTTTCTTGGAGCCAAATTGTAGCCATGACCTAATCTGTTACGTAAACAGCTTAATGGGTTCAGGGCGAGACAAAAGAGCAACTGTGATAGAGAGTCACCCTGGAATATCCCCTTTGAATTTTATCCCTGGAATAATAATTTGTCCTTTATGTGTTTCTTCCTACTTTATCACCTTATTTTGCTTTTGCTTTTCTTAAAAGTACTCAATTGTATTTATTCTGATGCATTTATCACTGCTTGGTAGTAGCTGATTAAACTGTAACTGTTATTCTAAGCCTGTTGGTTTAAGCACTTGGGCTTCAGGCCAGTTATTTTACATTAAGAAGGTTTGTGGTCTGCACTCTTGTGGGAGGAAAGGCTAGATTCTTCCTTTCTGAGCTAAGAATTTCTGGTTAAAGGCTTATTGTGCCTGCTTATTTGAACTGTTTCTTTCTGAAATTGTTGTGCCTTGTTTGCTGTAGCATAGACTATATTCAGGCCTGCTGAATCTAGCTTTGTTTGTATAACTTGAGCACTAATCCAGGCCATCTTTTTTGGAGAAGGTTCCCCTGTACCTTAGTGGCAGGAGTGTGCAGTTAGAACTTGTCCGATTGAAGACTGCTGAAACAGGGCTCAGTTTTGAGCTTCTTTGCTGGTTAATTGGGTAATTTGTTTAAATCGGTTTGCTCATTTGCTACCGTTATATTAAAAAACAAAAAAAATACACTTTATGCATTGCACCATAAAGTCTGCTCTTCAAATTTTCCCTTAGAACTAGCCAGTTTTTTTTAGTTTTAGCACTCAAATCTGTTTCTTTGAACTCAGTACTTGATCAGAACTCACTGTAAGCACTAAATAAGCTACAAATTACTACAGCACTCAACTTTCCTCACTTGTCTAGAGGAAAACAGTTTTTAGTACTTAATAAATAAGCACCTATCCAGGCATGTCTATGGGTCAGCTCCTGGTGTTTTCTCCTGTCTATCTGATGAATCTGGGCATCTTGGGGGAATGCAGCAATTGCCTCATGTACACAGACAACACTCTCCTCTGACCACCCAGCACTGCAACCTGTGAGAGATGCACTTATATAGCCAAACTGGAAGCAAAACTCTCTTCACCCAAGACTGGACTAGACAGTCAAGAGGAGAGGGTAAGCACTTGCACCACATCACACTCATCACATAGTCCCTCAAAACCTACACCACCAAAACACACACACAGAAACACAAAACACACACCTACATTCATGGAGGCTCTCAATAAAAATCTGCCCAAGCAACAGAGACCTCCAAAGCTGAAAGGCAAGCAACTTCCACCCCCCAATACAACCCAAATGACACATAGCCCACAAACTCAGTGTGCCACCCAACCACAGCTCATATGGCATAACAATGTACCCAACACTCTAGTCACAGCTGACTCTATTGTTAGGCACACTGATGATCCACTCACCAGGCTAAACAAGGAGAAAGTTACTGTCTCTGCCTGTGGGGTGCCAGGATCCGCCACATAATGCATGCACTCAGGTCACTCCAGAACAAGTACAAATATGCCTCTGTCATTGTCCATGTTGGTGTGAATGACTTGAGACATACCTCCCTGGACTACATGAAAAGAGGCATGGAGGAACTCTCCGATCTTGTAGCCCAGGCAGGTATGATCCTAGCCCTGAGTAGCATCCTGCCATCACTGAGAATGATACCACAGTACAAGGACAACATGACTGACTTCAACAATTGGCTAAGCTTCTGGTGTCATTAAGAAGATCTAGTATCTGTCTGCCTGGGAAGGCATAATCGACAGACCACGATGCTTTCCCAGACATGGCCTGCACCAGTCTCCCTTGGGATTCCGGATACTGGCTAAGGCTCTTGCCACCCCTATAGTGCCTTTTTTTAGGCAAGGTTCAAATGACAAATTCACAACTGTAACAGGTACAAGCATGCAAAATCTGAGGGTAATGCTACTCAATGCTAGAAGTCTAAACCTCAAAATGCACTCACTCAAGGCACTCCTTAAAATGGAGAACACTGACATCTCTGCAGTGACGGAGACCTGGTTCAAGGTTCCAGAGAGCACCCCTGCATTACCGGGCTATAATTCATACCACCCCTTTCAGCCATCTAACATGGACCGAAACACTAAAGGCGGAGGCGTGTCCATATTCATTAAGGATATCCACACCTCCAGGCTAGTTGCTCAGCATAATGCATCCAAGATTATCCAAGTGCAGCTAACTCTGGGCAAGACCACAATACAAATTGTAGCTTGCTAAAGATCTCCCACCATGCCCCAGGATTCCCACTCTTCATTTCTTGATACACTTGAAAATATTAGGGTATAACCCAACACCCTAAAAATGGGCAATTTCAACTACCCCACCATTAACTGGGAAAACTACTCATGTACCAACTCTTTTGCTCAATGTTTTCTGGAATTTATAAATTCCAGTGCCTTAGATCAACTTAGCCACACCCCCACCAGGGGCAGCAATATCCTAGACCTGGTCATTACCAACATGGGCGACCAGTGTTCCACACCAGAGGTCAGTTCCTCATTGGTCAGATCTGACCACAAGCTAATCACCCTAGACAGCCACATCCCACCCCCACCCCCACCCCCATTAGGGAAACCACCGTAAAAAACTTCTCCAAAGCCAACTTCACGCTTCTTAAGACAGAAGTGGCAAACTTCATGACACCCATCCAGACGGATAATAGAGGTACCACTGCTGAATCCTACACAAATGCAGTTTATAAGCACTTGCACGAGTGCATGGATCATGCTATCCCTAACACAACCAAGATGCTATCCTCCAAGAAAAGGAAGCCAATCTGGTTGTCCTCTGCCATAAACAAATGCTACAACAGAAGAAATAAACTGCTGCAAAAAAGAGTAAAATCCCATGATTGGAGGAACTCCCTGGTCAGCCTCAGTAAGAAGCTGAGATCCCTCATAAAATCCTCCAAAGCTAGTTATGAAAACAAAATTGCCACTGTTTCTAAAGACAACCACAAAGCATTCTATAGCTATGTCAAGAATCTCAATGGCAACACTCAGATCTGCTCTGAGTTACCGCACAATGGCACTAAACATACAGAACCAACTGATATTGCCAACATCCTGGCAGATAGGTTCAGTGCTAACTTTTCCCCCTCTAACCCCCTTAAGGGCCCATCTCTATACCGGAAGAATGCAAAGTTCCTGTAATCACGGTTGCACAAGTAAAAACCACTCTCCAAAGCTAATATCCCATCATTCATGAGACCTAACAACATCCCAGGCTGCGTTCTACATGAACTACAGAATGAACTGGCACCCCACCTAAGTACCATGTTCAATCATAGCCTTACCTCAAGCTTTGTGCCCACTGAATGGTGCACAGTGACAGTTATCCCACTCCACAAAGGGGGATCCATCATGGACCCCGGGAACAACTGCACTATTAGCCTGACGAGCCTGGTCAGCAAGGCCATGGAACGTATCTTCATGGAACTTATAAACAAAGACATTGGTAATCTCCAAACTCTGGACCCCACCCAGTTTGGGGTTATAAAAGACAGATCATGTCTCCTAAACCTGATAGACTTCTTTGAAGCAGTCACCAAAGCCATAGATGAGGGTAAGGTGGTTCATACAGCCTATCTAGATCTCGCCAAGGCTTTTGACACCACCCCCCACTCTGGAATTATAGCTAAACTCACTAAACTAGGTATAAATCCCTATGTCACAAGATGGGTTGCCAACTGGCTTACTGACAGAACCCACACAGTGAAAGTAGCAGACTCCAAATCTGACTTCAGACCAGTGACAAGTGGAGTACCAGAGGACTCAGTCCTGGGTCCTCTCCTGTTTGGTATCTACTTCTCCGAAGTACAGGCTAACACAGAAGGTCTTTGGCTAATGAAGTTCACAGATGACTGCAAACTAGGAGCCATAATCAAAACTCCTAACAATGTGGACATCCAACAAAAGGGCCTCACTGAGACAGATGCCTGGTGTCAAAGCCATGGCCTCAAGCTCAATGCCAAAAAGTGCATTGTCATCCCTTTTGGTAAAACTCTGTATCCATGAATTACCACATAGGTGGTAGTCTACTTAACACCGAAAGTGTTGAAACACAAACGATGTAACCGACTGACCAAACCACAAAGTACTGGAAAGAGTGAAAGAAGGCACACACTGAAACCACTGGTATAAAATAAAGCGCTTTTCGTTTATGTTAAATCATAAACTTCTTCAGACAATACATTACACTTCAACTTACATTTAAATACATGTTAGGAAAAAATATTCAACCAATCCAAAATGGAATACATTAATTAATTAATTATACAAGCACATAGTCACCACCCCCTAATTAATACAGGCAAAATCTATTTAAAAACACAGGAATACTTGAACTTTTTTCTTCTCAACTGTGTTCTATATAAACATTAAAAGAAATCATTTATACTAAACTACAAAAATAATTATAAAAATACAATTATTATAATTCCTATCCTATCTTCGTGTTGCAAATTTCACGAAGTAAATTGACTTAACGCTTTAAACTTCTGAGTTTCAGTATGCTACTTAGCACACAGCCCTCATTCAAGCCAGGCTGGTTGTATGCATTGAGCCTAATTTGCCAGGAAAGTTCTAACTCATCTAATTTTAAAGAGTCGGGACCACCCCTTGGGTTGGCATAAACTTGGTCTACTATGATAAATTTAAATGAATGCCCAGGAAATGAATTTATGTGTTTCGCTAGGGCATTTTCTAATTTAAGTTTCCTAATTGCGCATAGATGTTCATATACACGTTCACGAAGCTTTCTTTCAGTTTTGCCCACATAAAAAGCTGGGCAAAACTGGCACATAGCAAGGTAAACAACCATCTTAGAATTACAGTTGTTTCTCAGTTTCAAGTTGTAAGATGAGTTATTCACCGAGAATCTATTAGATTCCAAGATAAACCCACAGTAGTTACAGGCTTGGCATCTGTACATGCCTGGGGTTCTAACAGAATTAAGTCTAATCCCTTCACAATAGTTCTTGAGGTTCCTACCTTTTCTGTATATTACTGCTGGTTGCTCCCCTACCCTTGTGAGAACATTCGTGTCACCTTTAAAGACGTCCCAATTTTTTCTTAATATTTTAAAACAGGCATTGCTGTTTATGTTATAGGTAGTAATGAAAGAAGTGTTAAACCTATCCAAACTTGGATGTTGTTCTAAATGCTGCTCCAATTCAATATTAGGAGACACAGTAACTGCCAGGGAATCATTAATTCTATTGTTCAACAATGGTACATAAACAGAAATATGCCGTTTATGTGTTACCTCATGAATTAATTCATTAATAAGATGTAATGGGTAACCTCTAGACAGAAACATTTCCTTAATAAATAAACATTCTTGATCAAAGACACCATCTAGTGTAATTATACGTGCTGCTCGGACTAACTGTCCTTTTATAATAGCACGTTTCTGGTGGAACGGGTGGCAACTCGTATAGTGTAACATAGAGTTACAATATGTTTTCTTTCTATGGATTGATGAAACAAATCTACTCGACAATGTGTCCTTAGTCAAAGTTATGTCTAAATAGTCAATTACAGTGACATCAAAATTAAATGTAAATTCTAAGAACAATGTAGTTGAATTTAGATATTCCACCAATGTTTCACCAACTAATAAGTTACCATCCAATAAGATAAAAATATCGTCAAGAAAGTATAAAATACAATATTGTCCTTAAACTCGTTGTTGTTCAATACAAACTTATGTTCCCAAAATGCCATGACCATATTGGCCACGCTAGCCCCGCAAGGTGAACCCATGGCGACACCTACTTTTTGAAGGTAAAAGTCACCTTCAAACACAAAGAAATTGTTGTTGAGAATCAAATCCAACAATTCCTCAACAAGTAAGATGTCGTCAGTGGGGCAGTCGAGTAATCTCAACATTTCTCCTACCCATTCTATTGCTATAGTATGGGGGATACATGTATATAAATCCTTTACATCTATGGTTAAAAAGTTGTAATCAGATTTATATTCAAGTGCATTGATGTTACTGAGAAACGTCCACAAGTCTTTACAAATTTGTTTTAACTTAACCAAGTATTTTTGCAGAATATAGTCAACAACTTTTGCACAAGGATAAGTGGGGGATCCCCTACTATCTACCAAAGGTCGCATAGGCAGATTTTCTATGCTTTTATGAATTTTGGGGATCCCGAAAAGGCAAGGAAACCTTGGGAAACTAGTAGCCATATAGTTATACATTTCTCGAGTAATCCTATCTTCAATGTATAAGTCTTCAAGCACATTCTTAATACTGTTGTATGCTTTATTAGTCTCAGAACGGGAACTTGCATCATAGGACTCAGAGTTTAGCAGGGTCTCCATCCTATTAACATAGTCTAGTTGATCAAAAATCACTAACCCTCCACCTTTGTCAGGTTTACATATTCTTATGTTGTTAAATTTGACAAAGTTTAAACTATCCCTTTCCTTCTGCAAATCACAATGTTTCTGTAAGTTAGGGACGTCTAGGTGGGCAGACTGCACTAAGTTCCGGATGTCAAGTTCACAAAACTGTTCAAAGACTTTTATCAAAGGGTTAAGCGGTGGATTAAATGTGCTAGGAATGTAAAACTGGCTAGCTTCACCTTGGGGGGATTCACCAAACATAACTCTAAAGTTAAGTTTTCTAGTGTATAACTTTAAATCGATGATAGTCTTGACTAAATCCAACTTTCTAGGTGGGACGTAAGTATTACCTTTAGAAAGTAAATTCACCACTTCAGATGGAATATCAACTTGTGAAAAGTTGTACACAGTGAAATCACCCCTATCGTTGACGAGTAACACTGGTCCCTTATGAACCAAGTCACCTTCCTCAAAGGTTGTGTTTTCTTCAACATTAGCTAGACAGTCAATAGGAAGGTCAAACATACCCTCGTCTAAACAAACTAGGTTACTAGATTCCCCTATATCAAACAAGTTAATAACATTGATCATAATGTCGTTATTCAACCTAGGTGACAGTGTTACCACGTCACAGTTCAATTGTTCTTCTGTTTCCTTTTTTGATTCACATGTACTGGTTGTTGCTGCTTCTGCCTTGCCCCTAAAAAATTAGGGTTGTTGGATCTCAGATTATAATGGCCAGATGTGGTACCCGTCTGGTTAGACACAGTGTTACTATAACTTGGTTCACTTAGACCGTTCTGAGATGACTCGTTGTCAAGTAACTGATCTCTTTCATTGTTGTTGTTCCCTGGAACAAAGTCATTAAAGTTCTCTGGTCTAGCATGACTGACATTGTTAGCTTTATACCCAACCTGGGAAACAGAAGGTTTAGGGTAAGCTGTACCTTCGTGTTAGGCTTTTAAATCCCTATCCAACTTTTTGACCTTGTTTTGCTTCAATTTATTTAAATACATGTCAATACTGGTGAAAATACGATTATACTCGTACTTATAACGAGCAAACTCAATGTTCAACCTAATTTTCCTATCTAGTTCACCAACAACTTCAGTCAATGTCTCAACGGCAATCGCATAGTGTTTGCACATAAGCTCTATTAGTTCAAACCCCTGACGATCGAACAGTGCAATAATTTCTAAATGAAATTGTGAATTAGGCTCAAGCCCAGTTGGATACTGCCAACGCCGAAGCCCTTTAGGCACAGTTTTATTTCTCAAACACTCCTTAAAATAGGAAACCTCGAGTTGAGTTTTCCTCAATTTTACCAACAGCTTATCAAACTCTTTCAAGTCGGTTGAAATACTAGAGACTTCTGTGGCGGCACCTCTATCGACATTAACAACGTTTGTATAGGCGCCAAAAAATGATGTATCAGCTAACCATGAAGTCAAGTTGAAGTTGTTGTTGTTACCTGTTGGTGAAGTGTTCTGCTGTGCAGGTTCGTTATGACAGGCTCTGACATTCGGACTAACCCCCGCAGACTGGTTGTTAAATTCAGGAAGTCTTCCGTTGTTTCCGTTACCAGAAGAACCGTTAATACTGTCAAATCCTGGTAGCACAGGACCCGATGATGAAACAGCTGATGAAATACTGCGGTTATGCCCTGTACAACATCTCTGACCGCACGGTAAACTCTCTACGTTGTCTTGGTTGCTGCTGAAACCACTACCGGCAGCAAGGGAGATTGAATCAGTATCGTTCCCTCTCCCGACATTAGGGGGAACCGGAAGTAAATCCTTACTGGAATCAAGTCTGCGCTCAAGCTCATCCATTCGGGTGAGCAGGCTGTCCAAACGCACTATAACAGACTCGAAATTGGAATTGTTTCCTCCTAGGACGTTAGAGGGTGGTGGCTGTGGACAATCAGCATAGTCCTTAAAAATAGCTGGTATCTGGTCAAGTTGTGTACCAATATCTCCACGCTCCGCTCCAGTAGACATGACAAACTGTTGAAACACAAACGATGTAACCGACTGACCAAACCACAAAGTACTGGAAAAAGTGAAAGAAGGCACACACTGAAACCACTGGTATAAAATAAAGCGCTTTTCGTTTATGTTAAATCATAAACTTCTTCAGACAATACATTACACTTCAACTTACATTTAAATACATGTTAGGAAAAAATATTCAACCAATCCAAAATGGAATACATTAATTAATTAATTATACAAGCACATAGTCACCACCCCCTAATTAATACAGGCAAAATCTATTTAAAAACACAGGAATACTTGAACTTTTTTCTTCTCAACTGTGTTCTATATAAACATTAAAAGAAATCATTTATACTAAACTACAAAAATAATTATAAAAATACAATTATTATAATTCCTATCCTATCTTCGTGTTGCAAATTTCACGAAGTAAATTGACTTAACGCTTTAAACTTCTGAGTTTCAGTATGCTACTTAGCACACAGCCCTCATTCAAGCCAGGCTGGTTGTATGCATTGAGCCTAATTTGCCAGGAAAGTTCTAACTCATCTAATTTTAAAGAGTCAGGACCACCCCTTGGGTTGGCATAAACTTGGTCTACTATGATAAATTTAAATGAATGCCCAGGAAATGAATTTATGTGTTTCGCTAGGGCATTTTCTAATTTAAGTTTCCTAATTGCGTACAGATGTTCATATACACGTTCACGAAGCTTTCTTTCAGTTTTGCCCACATAAAAAGCTGGGCAAAACTGGCACATAGCAAGGTAAACAACCATCTTAGAATTACAGTTGTTTCTCAGTTTCAAGTTGTAAGATGAGTTATTCACCGAGAATCTATTAGATTCCAAGATAAACCCACAGTAGTTACAGGCTTGGCATCTGTACATGCCTGGGGTTCTAACAGAATTAAGTCTAATCCCTTCACAATAGTTCTTGAGGTTCCTACCTTTTCTGTATATTACTGCTGGTTGCTCCCCTACCCTTGTGAGAACATTCGTGTCACCTTTAAAGACGTCCCAATTTTTTCTTAATATTTTAAAACAGGCATTGCTGTTTATGTTATAGGTAGTAATGAAAGAAGTGTTAAACCTATCCAAACTTGGATGTTGTTCTAAATGCTGCTCCAATTCAATATTAGGAGACACAGTAACTGCCAGGGAATCATTAATTCTATTGTTCAACAATGGTACATAAACAGAAATATGCCGTTTATGTGTTACCTCATGAATTAATTCATTAATAAGATGTAATGGGTAACCTCTAGACAGAAACATTTCCTTAATAAATAAACATTCTTGATCAAAGACACCATCTAGTGTAATTATACGTGCTGCTCGGACTAACTGTCCTTTTATAATAGCACGTTTCTGGTGGAACGGGTGGCAACTCGTATAGTGTAACATAGAGTTACAACATGTTTTCTTTCTATGGATTGATGAAACAAATCTACTCGACAATGTGTCCTTAGTCAAAGTTATGTCTAAATAGTCAATTACAGTGACATCAAAATTAAATGTAAATTCTAAGAACAATGTAGTTGAATTTAGATATTCCACCAATGTTTCACCAACTAATAAGTTACCATCCAATAAGATAAAAATATCGTCAAGAAAGCGAGTATAAAATACAATATTGTCCTTAAACTCGTTGTTGTTCAATACAAACTTATGTTCCCAAAATGCCATGACCATATTGGCCACGCTAGCCCCGCAAGGTGAACCCATGGCGACACCTACTTTTTGAAGGTAAAAGTCACCTTCAAACACAAAGAAATTGTTGTTGAGAATCAAATCCAACAATTCCTCAACAAGTAAGATGTCGTTAGTGGGGCAGTCGAGTAATCTCAACATTTCTCCTACCCATTCTATTGCTATAGCATGGGGGATACATGTATGTAAATCCTTTACATCTATGGTTAAAAAGTTGTAATCAGATTTATATTCAAACTCCCTCTAACCCCCTTAAGGGCCCATCTCTATACCGGAAGAATGCAAAGTTCCTGTAATCACAGTTGCACAAGTAAAAACCACTCTCCAAAGCTAATATCACATCATTCATGAGACCTAACAACATCCCAGGCGGCGTTCTACATGAACTACAGAATGAACTGGCACCCCACCTAAGTACCATGTTCAATCATAGCCTCACCTCAAGCTTTGTGCCCACTGAATGGTGCACAGTGACAGTTATCCCACTCCACAAAGGGGGATCCATCATGGACCCCGGGAACAACTGCACTATTAGCCTGACGAGCCTGGTCAGCAAGGCCATGGAACGTATCTTCATGGAACTTATAAACAAAGACATTGGTAATCTCCAAACTCTGGACCCCACCCAGTTTGGGGTTATAAAAGACAGATCATGTCTCCTAAACCTGATAGACTTCTTTGAAGCAGTCACCAAAGCCATAGATGAGGGTAAGGTGGTTCATACAGCCTATCTAGATCTCGCCAAGGCTTTTGACACCACCCCCCACTCTGGAATTATAGCTAAACTCACTAAACTAGGTATAAATCCCTATGTCACAAGATGGGTTGCCAACTGGCTTACTGACAGAACCCACACAGTGAAAGTAGCAGACTCCAAATCTGACTTCAGACCAGTGACAAGTGGAGTACCAGAGGACTCAGTCCTGGGTCCTCTCCTGTTTGGTATCTACTTCTCCGAAGTACAGGCTAACACAGAAGGTCTTTGGCTAATGAAGTTCACAGATGACTGCAAACTAGGAGCCATAATCAAAACTCCTAACAATGTGGACATCCAACAAAAGGGCCTCACTGAGACAGATGCCTGGTGTCAAAGCCATGGCCTCAAGCTCAATGCCAAAAAGTGCATTGTCATCCCTTTTGGTAAAACTCTGTATCCATGAATTACCACATAGGTGGTAGTCTACTTAACACCGAAAGTGTGATAAGAGACCTTGGGACACAGATGGACAGTAGTCTCTCCTTTGATAATCACATCGCCACAGTAGTCAGGAAATCCTTCTATGTGGCACACCTCATCACAAAAGGTTTCTCATCCAGGAAAAAAGAGGTCATTGTTCCCCTCTACTCATCACTCATTGGACCCTTTATAGAATGCAATGACCCTTTTGGTATGTACCTCACAAGACATCTACAACAACTGGAAAGGCCACAGAAGTATCTCACAAACAGGATTACCAGCCTCAAACAGATGCCCTACGCAGACCATCTCAAAAAACTCCAGCTTTACTCCATCGCATATCACCTACTCAGAGGTGATCTCTGCCTAACATACAAAGCTATGTCAACCCCAGAGCTGTTGGACAATGCTCTACTTAAAGAAATCTCAATACCTCCGAGCTACACACTCTAGGGACCTAAACCTTGTCACCACAATAAACAGAACATGCTGGAGGGATAGATTCCTGTCCCAGAGACTTCCCATACTCTGGAACAAACTACCTATCTACATCAAACAAAGCTCCTCATTAGCAGTCTTCAAGAAAAATCTTGATGATTGGATGAGAAATAGGAAATTCACCCCTGGGACAACTTCTATGGCTCTGCTCGACAAGGGCACAGAAAAATAATTTTCTTGGGTGGTGAAAGCCAGGGTACCTTTTTGGCTAGGCTTATCTAGGGCCCTAGGGCCAATAGCCTAGTACCTACCCACGAACCTATGAATCATGGCTTAACTGTAAAGTGGTTTGCCACGGTTTCATGGTCACTGTAATTTAATTGGTCAATGTAGAGTGTAACTTATACATTTTTAAGCATTCTTTTATCCATGAATGTTAGATACTGTCAATTTTTGCTTTGTAATCTATCCATGCCATGTTTAGATTTTTCCCCTTTTTACAGTTCTCCATTATGACTTTATTTAACAACAAATGATCCTTTGTTCCATATGACTTTCTTTTGTTGCCCTTTTGTTCTATTGCCATGAATGATTTTTCTTCTAAATGACTATAAACACTGTCAGCATTAATTCCATTGTATAGTTTATACGTCGTCAGAAGGCAAGTTATTGGTCTAGTTTTTATGATAGCTTGCAGGTTCACTCTTAAGTAAGAGTACTGTTTTTCCTGTTGTTAACCAGGCTGTTGCCTGTTCAGGATGCACATATAAATAGTTCTTACTCATGGCTAAATCTTCATGTAAAAATGTTAATACTTTTAGCCAGATGTTAGGTACTGGATCTGGGCCTGGGTTTTCCAGTTAGGGGCTTTTCTTAAGTTTGTTTCAATCTCTCTGACCATTACTTCATCCCATTTCATATCCTGTACACTTGAACTTCTTATTCTTTTTTTTAATTCTTCTATACATTTAGCATCTTTATTATGCTCCTCAAGCTCTTCATACATATATCAGAAAATGTGTCTATATTTTCTTTTTTTGGTGGTGTTTCTATTCCTTTTTCCTTGTTTCCCAATTCTCTATAAAACATTTTTTGGGCCATAAATAAATTGCTCATTTTTATACTTTTCCTTTATATTTATCTGCATAACTTCAAAAATGTTCTGCTTGTGCTGATATTTTTAGTTTATTGTTTGCAATAGTGTACAATAGATCCTGATCTTTTTTGATAATGTTCTGCTGTATTACTGCCTCTTAAATTGTTTTTCAGTTGTGCACTTGCCTTGCTTCATTTAAAAAGTTTTAAATTGCTAATTTTGTAGAGTTTTAATTGCATTTACTGTTTAGGACTACACACTCAAGTGTGTTAGCCTTTTCTTTGTTTATTTACTGTATTATTGCATTGTTTAGCCTGTTTTAACAAAAAAAAAATACTGTCTTGTTTGCTCGTTTCCCACCTTTCCTAGCCAGTCCATATCCCAGGCTTTGCTTGTCTCAGGACTTTATTTTCTGTGCTCAGAGCTATCCAGATTTTGCTGTGGTAGAGGGAAGTCCTACTGCATACCAGTGGGACTGGTGAGCATTGTACTGCCTATCTAACGCTACAGGAGTGGTTTCCAGCTCTGAAATTGTAATTTTATTAGCCTTTTTGGGCTGATTTCTATCCCTTTCAACTTTCTGGCTTAAAAACGCGTGTGTTTGCACATTTTTCGCATCGTGCAACACTCAAGGCTACAGTTAAACTATTCCAGGTGCCAGAAAGTCTGCTCTTCAAATTTTCCCTTAGAATTAGCTGGTTTCTCAGTAGTAGCACTAAAATCTGAACCCCTGTGACTAGCACTTGCTCTAGAACCTGCTGGAAAGTATTAGGAAGCCTGAAACTGATACAAGCACTCAGCTCTCCTTGTCAATAAGGAGAAATTAATCATAGGCACTAAACAGCCTATAATTGAAAAATACCTTGCAAAGGTAAGGGAAAACAGCTCTTAAACTTTACAAAAAAAGCACCTAAACAGGCATGCCCAAGGGTCAGTTTCTGGTGATTTCTCCTGTCCACCTGGTGAATATGGGCATACTGGGGCAATGCGGCAACTGCCTCATGTACACAGACAATCCTCTCCTCCTACCACCCAACACTACAACCTGTGAGAGATGCACTTACATAGCCAAACTGGAAGCAAAGCTCTGTCCGGCCAAGATTGTGCTAGACAGTCAAGAGGAGAAGGTTAACCCCTGCACTACACCTCAAGCAACTTATAGCCCTTCAAAACCCACACCATTAACACCCACACATAGCAACACTAAACCCACATATGCAGAGGCTCTTAACATTAACCTGCCCAAGCAACAAGGACCTCCGAAGCTGAAACGCAAACAAACACCAATCACAACTTAAGTGACACATAGCTCACAACACCAGTGTGTCACCCAACAACAGCCCCTAAGGCAAGACAATGTACCCAACACTTTAGTCATAGATGACTCTCTAGTCAGGCACACTGATGTCCCACTCACCAGGCTGAACAAAGAGAAAATTACAGTCAGCTGCCTGTCGGGTGCCAGGATCTGCCACATAACGCATGCACTCAAGTCACTCCACAACAAGTACAAATATGACTCTGTCATTGTCCATGCTGGAGTGAATGACTTGAGACGTACCTTCCTGGCCTACATGAAAAGAGACATGGAAGATCTCTTGGATCATGTGGCCCAGGCAGGTATGACCCTAGCCCTGAGTAGCATCCTGCCTTTGCCCAGAATGATACCACAGTATAAGGACAAAATGATTGACTTCAACAATTGGCTAAGCTTCTGGTGTCATTCAAAGGGGATCCAGTATCTGTCTGCCTGGGAAGACATGATCGACAATCCACGATATTTTGCCAGAGATGGTCTGCACCTGTCACCCCTGGGATTCAGGTTACTGGCTAAGGCTCTTGCCATCCCTATAGTGCCTTTTTTAGGCAAGGTTCAAAGGATAAAACCTGAAGGTAATGGTACTCAATGCTAGAAGTCTAAACCTCAGAATGCACTCTCTCGAGACACTCCTAAAAATGGAGAACATCGATATCTGTGCAGTAACTGAGATCTGGTTCAAGGCTCCAGAGAGCACCCCTGCAATACCAGGCTATAACTCTTACCACACTTTTCGGCAACAAAACCAAGACTGAAACACTATAGGTGGAGGAGTGTCCATATTCACCAGGGATATTCACACCTCCAGGCTAGTTGCCCAACACAATGCATCTGAAATTCTCCAGGTGCAACTAACACTAGGTAAGACTGCAATCCAAATTGTAGCGTGCTACAGATCCCCCACCATGCCCCAAGATTCTCATTACACCTTTCTAAACATACTGGAAAATATTAAGATACAACCAAACACCCTAATACTGGGTGATTTCAACTATCCTGCCATTAACTGGGAAAACTACTCAGGTACCAACTCCTTTTCCCAACGGTTCTTGGAATTCATAAATTCCAACGCCCTGGATCAACTAATCCACTGTCCCACTGGGGGCTCCAATATCCTAGACCTGGTCATTACCAACATGGGAGATAGATGCTCCATACCAGTGGTCACCCCCTCATTGGCCAGGTCTGACCATAAGCAAATCACCCTTCACATCCACATCCCACCCCCCACCCCCAGTAAGGAAACCTCCTTACAAAACTTCTCCAAAGCCAACTTCATGCTACTGAAGTCAGAAGTGACAAACTTCAAGACACCCATGCAGACGGGATCTGAAAGTTCGACTGCAGAATCCTACACTAAGGCACTGTATGAGCACATCCACTCGTGCATGAATCATGCCATCCCAAATAGAACCAAGATGCTCTTCTCCAAAACAAAGGAAGCCAATCTGGTGGTCCCCTGCTATAAACAAACTATACAACAGAAGGAAGAAACTGTTGCAGAAAAGAGGAAAATCCCAGGATGCAAAAAAACTCCCTCACCAGCCTCAGTAAGAAGCTGAGATCCCTCATAAAATCCTCAAAAGCTAGTTACGAAAATAAAATTGCCAAAGATTCCAAAGACAACCACAAGGCATTCTATAGTTATGTCAAGAATCTAAATGGCAATGCTCAGATCTGCTCTGAGCTACAACAGAATGGCATTAAATATACTGATTCCAAGGATATTGCCAATATCCTGGCAGATCAATTTAGTGCCAACTACAACCCCCTCTCACCCCCTAAAGGGCCCATCTCAATATCAAAAGATTGCCAAATTCCGGTAATCATGGCCACACAGGTAGAAACCGCACTCTCCAAAGCTAAGAATACAGCATCCATGGGACCAGATGACATCCCAGGCTGTGTACTACATGAACTACAAAATGAACTGGCACCTCACCTAAGTGTCATGTTTAATCATAGCCTCACCTCAGGCTTCGTGCCCACTGAGTGGAGCACAGCTACAGTTATCCCACTCCACAAGGAAGGATCCACCTTGGATCCTGGGAACTACTGTCCCATCAGTCTGACAAGCCTAATCTGCAAGGGCATGGAACGCATTATCATAGAACTTATAAACAAAGACATTGGCAACCTTCAAACACTGGACCCCACCCAGTTTGGGTTTGTGAAGTGCCGATCTTGTCTCCTGAATCAGATTGATTTCTTCGAATCAGTCTCCAGAGCTGTGGACGAGGGTAAGGCAGTCCACACAGCCTAACTGGACCTCACCAAGGCTTTCGACACCATCCCCCACTCTGGAATCATAGATAAACTTACTGAGCTGGGCATAAATCCCTACATCACTTGTTGGGTTGCCAACTGGATTACTGATAGAACCCAGACTGTAAAAGTAGCCGACTCCAAATCCAGCTCCAGACAAGTGACAAGTGGAGTACCTCAGGGTTCAGTCCTGGGACCACTCTTGTTTGGCATCTACTTCTCTGAAGTACAGGCCAACACTAAGGGACTCTGGCTAACAAAGTTTGCAGATGACTGCAAACTGGGAGCCATTATTGAATCCCCAAATGATGTGGATATTCTACAAAAGGGCCTTACAAAACAGATGCCTGGTGCCAGAGCCATGGGCACAAGCTTAATGCCAAGAAATGTATAGTTATCCCCTTTGGAAAAAAATGTACCCATGAATTACCACATAGGTGGTAGTACACTAAACATCGAAAGTGTGATGAGAGACTTAGGGACACAGGTGGACAGTGGTCTCACTTTCGATAACCACATCACCACAACAGTCAGGACATCCTTCTTTGTGGCACACCTCATCACTAAGGGCTTTTCATCCAGAAAAAAGGAGGTCATTGTCCCACTGTACTCATCCCTCATTAGACCCATTATAGAGTATAATGCCCCGTTTGGTATGTACCTCACAAGACAAGACCATTTTTGAAGAGCTGTTCCCTCTTCTATACTCTTCTAACAGTGACACCTCTTGTCTTTACTGCTTTATATTTTCCTCTGTTTGATACTTCCATGATGGCATTTGATTTCTCCCCTTCCTTTCCCTTACTGCCCTGTGTTTTTGTTATAAGACATTATCTGTTATTAATTTAGCTGCACAGTAATATATCCTATTAACTTCTTTTATATTGCATGAATCTCTATGAACAGTTCTAATTACTGTGTTTATTTGTTTTATCAGACTTCTAACTTCTTGGGTTTTATTGACTATCTGGAGTCTATTTCTTTTATCGATCTTAATATGTCTGTCTATATCTACTAAATGAAGCAACATTTCTCTTAGATCACTTTCTTCTAAACTGAGGGCACATTCTTTGTTCTCCATTTCCTGCGGACATTCTATAGAAAGTTCCAGAGCATCTTCCTGTGCCATATTCTCTTCAGTTTCATCCTGTGTCATCCATTGCTGTTTCATATGGGAACTCACTGGCCTATCACTCCACCACATTGACTGTGTCAGAGTTGCCACAGTTTCTTATTCCTTCCCTTGCTGTGCAACTCCAACTGAAATTTTGTAATGGTTTCCTATGGAAGGCTCCAAAGTATCTTCATATGGCAACTGATCAGATGCTTCCCACTCCATTGGTTTCTCCTTAATTTGGGGATCCATTGCTCTAGCCTGCTGTGATGTTATCACAGTTAGATTTTCTATGCTAAATCCTTCACTTCACAAGTAATCTATAACCTCACTTTCTACTGCTTTAACCTCTCCATTACTAATCATCTTTTGTTTTCTTATTTTTTTTTGTATTATAAAATTTTCCATATCCAAATGCCTTTGCCTGCATTTCTCTCCAAATATCTGTGGTGCTGCTCTTTTTGTATTGATTAGTTTTGCTTTCTCCTTTGTATAAATATTGCACCATATTAAATCTCGTTTTCTTTCCCATCTCCATATTTCTTCTTCAGATGTCACCTGCTTCTTCTGTTTCTCATTACTTGGGGGACTTGTTGTTCCATCCTACTGTGATATAACCTGCGATAGACTTTCTACACTAAATCTTTCACTTTGCAGGTGTTCCATAAGTTCAACTTCTATTTTTTTTTTTAATTTCTACTTTACAAGTTTTCTGTTCTACATTCCCTTCTTGCATACACATGTCAATGAAAACACACTACATGAAAGAGATGTCACCACAGAAACATTTAATGCACAGACATGAATACAGCAATAACTTCTGATATACAATGGAGGATTACAGAAAGGTAAAAGATGTTTGTGTTTAATAGCTCCATTTTATAGTACTAATGATCAGTTTCGCCTGGTACTGTTATCCCTGCTGTTTTATCTACTCCCTGTGCCTTTTTTACTCTGATTAGGGGGTTCTTCCTTTTTGCCTTTCAAGGATTACTTATTGTGTTCAAAAAGCCATTGTTTTACTGTCCTGCATGATAATTGCATGTATGCAACTTAATGTTATTTCCTTGTTTCTCATTTGAATCATCTTTCCCCTTAATCTACCTTCTCTTTTTACACTGTTTCATAACACTCTGACTAACAATTCTGTTTTACCTGTCCCCTGTGGTATGTGCTGTTTCTTTAATTCTACAATCATTGTTACTGTAACAGACCAGCATTTACGTCACATTCTGCTAGTGAGTTCAGTCTGCATATCACGCAGCACAAGACATAAGTCCTATCCTGTCCTGCACTATGCATAATATCGGTCTGTGACTGTAGATATCTTACAAATTGCCATAAGGAAAGGGTTTTACACAGTGAAACAAGCATTGGGGACTTAATACCTTAAAGCTCTGTGCAAATAACTGTAGCATAGTAAATTGTCTGTGGTCGTCCCATTATGCTTTGGGCCCCATTTACCTCATGATCTCATTATTCACAGCCTAGAGGACCTCAATATAAGGGGAACGATGGACACTATAGCATTATACTGTATAGCTCCTCAGTGTAGTCTCAGCAATAGCAGCAGCAACATGCCCTCTTTCCTGTCTAAGGTGTTTCACCATTCCTTGATCCTATGGACATTTTGTTGTTTGTTAACCCATATATCCTCACTACTGTAACTATTCACCATCCTCTTACATTCCTGTGGTCTGCACACATTTATGCATGCATTATCACCATCTGGAATGCTAATTGCCTTAAAATAAACTGGATAAGTAGCTCTTCCATTAATAGTTCAGTTATACTCTTCCACTTGACTTAAGTGAAGAGCTTGACTTAACACTGAAATAACTCTCATTTGGGCATTGGCCTGCATTGTGGGAGGTTGAAGGATTCTACCATAGATATGAGAACTATTTTAAAATTATAGCTTGTTGGTGAGGCCTACTGTAATACAGGGATAAAGCCACATGTCCCAGGTAGTCTGAGTTTGTTTACTCAGTCACTCACCTATTGGAGCTGCTAGGGGGAGAAGCAGTGTGCATATCCTGGGAAGAGACAGCGAAAAAGTTGGCCTTCCAATTAATTCCTCAGTGTACAAGCAGCAATAAAATAATGCCGAGAGGCGAACATTTGGTCTCCAAGCCACTAGGTGATAGTCCCTACTTTGGGTGCACAGGAGGGTTCACTCACATTGAGAGGGCATAATGGTTCTCACTGATCACATGACCCTTCCCCAGCAATGAGGTTGGGGTTTAAACTCACACTGTCATTGTCAGAATGCTAGTGAAGGCACAAAATACTCCACATGATTGGCTGAATAATGAATTGCTCTCATCCCTGTAAAGGAGAATAAATGAGCAGTTGCATAGGCTTGATGGTTGACAAGCAGAGGAGTTTTAAAAAGAGTAGAAAAAACATTACAGCTTGTTTGAAGGCAGACTATGGGGATGGGGGAGGGTTTTCCTTAGGGATGAGCATTGTCTTAAAATTACATTTTACATCTTGGGGAAGACTGAAGGGAAGTAAAGTTAATTCTGAAATGAGAAGAGGTAAGATTAAAGTTACTGTCACAGTGTATTCTGGGTATTGACAGTGGTGATGTCTAAGATTGAGGAGTCTTCCTGATACAACTGCCAAGGACATGAATGCAAGGGAAAGAGGATTCTAACTACTTATACTGGTACTAGGCAGATGACAGCAACGTAAATAACAGGGAGGGGTACTAACCACTTACCCAGAGACACAACAGCAATAGAAATAACAGGGAGGGGTACTAACCACTTACCCAGAGACACAACAGCAATGGAAATAACAGGGAGGGGTACTAACCACTTACCCAGAGACACAACAGCAATGGAAATAACAGGGAGGGGTACTAACCACTTATTCCGCTACCAGAGACACAACAGCAATGTAAATAACAGGGAGGGGTACTAACGACTTATTCCACTTACCAGAGACACAACAGCAATAGAAATAACAGGGAGGGGTACTAACCACTTATTCCACTACCAGAGACACGACAGCAATGTAAATAACAGGGAGGGGTACTAACGACTTATTCCACTTACCAGAGACACAACAGCAATAGAAATAACAGGGAGGGGTACTAACCACTTATTCCGCTACCAGAGACACAACAGCAATGTAAATAACAGGGAGGGGTACTAACGACTTATTCCACTTACCAGAGACACAACAGCAATAGAAATAACAGGGAGGGGTACTAACGACTTATTCCACTTACCAGAGACACAACAGCAATAGAAATAACAGGGAGGGGTACTAACCACTTATTCCACTACCAGAGACACGACAGCAATGGAAATAACAGGGAGGGGTACCAACGACTTATTCTGCTACCAGAGACATGACAGCAATAGAAATAACAGGGAGGGGTACTAACCACTTATTCTGCTACCAGAGACACAACAGCAATGTAAATAACAGGGAGGGGTACTAACGACTTATTCCACTTACCAGAGACACTACAGCAATAGAAATAACAGGGAGGGGTACTAACCACTTATTCTGCTACCAGAGACACGACAGCAATAGAAATAACAGGGAGGGGTACTAACGACTTATTCCACTACCAGAGACACAACAGCAATAGAAATAACAGGGAGGGGTACTAACGACTTATTCCACTACCAGAGACACGTCAGCAATAGAAATAACAGGGAGGGGTACTAATGACTTATTCCACTACCAGAGACACAACAGCAATAGAAATAACAGGGAGGGGTACTAACCACTTATTCTGCTACCAGAGACACAACAGCAATGTAAATAACAGGGAGGGGTACTAACCACTTATTCTGCTACCAGAGACGCAACAGCAATGTAAATAACAGGGAGGGGTACTAACCACTTATTCCGCTACCAGAGACACAACAGCAATGTAAATAACAGGGAGGGGTACTAACGACTTATTCCACTTACCAGAGACACAACAGCAATAGAAATAACAGGGAGGGGTACTAACGACTTATTCCACTACCAGAGACACAACAGCAATAGAAATAACAGGGAGGGGTACTAACGACTTATTCCACTACCAGAGACACGACAGCAATGGAAATAACAGGGAGGGGTACTAACCACTTATTCCACTTACCAGAGACACAACAGCAATAGAAATAACAGGGAGGGGTACTAACAACTTATTCCACTACCAGAGACACGACAGCAATGTAAATAACAGGGAGGGGTACTAACCACTTATTCTGCTACCAGAGACATGACAGCAATGTAAATAACAGGGAGGGGTACTAATGACTTATTCCACTACCAGAGACACGACAGCAATAGAAATAACAGGGAGGGGTACTAACGACTTATTCTGCTACCAGAGACACAACAGCAATAGAAATAACAGGGAGGGGTACTAACGACTTAATCTGTTACCAGAGACACAACAGCAATGGTGAAAACGTTACTTCTCTATACTGTTACTAAGGCATGACAACAAGGAAAGGAGGGAAGGATTTTAGTTATTTATAATGCTACTAGTGATATCAGGGCAGACATAGAAAGAGTGGAGGGGTTCTAATTACGTACACTGCTAAAAAGTATGCAATATCAAATGCAGAGGCAATGGATTCTGTTTATTGATACTGTTGTCCAGGAAGTAACTACCAAAGGAGTACCTAGTGATATTACTGCTAGGAGTGCGACAACATGAGGAGAGGAAGTGTGAATTTGCTTATTGTTACTGTTACCAGGATATAACAGCAAAGGAGAGAACTCAGTTTTACTTCCCCATGCTAATACCAGGGGGCTGAGAATAAGTGGGTGGCAGGAGTTTTATTTATACTTATACCATGAATAAGATGACAAGGTGAAGAGAAGGAGTTTCATTTGTACTTCTGCCATGAAGAAGACAAAAAGATGGAGAACAGGAATGACTTTCAGTATTTATACTGCTACCTAGAAATTGACAACAATGAGGGATGGAGAGAGATTTAATTATTTATACTGCTACCTTTAAAAAGACAACAGAGGAAAGAAGGTTTTAACTTGGTTATATAACAGACAAGAAAGAGCACAATAACAAGATGTGATATGGAAGTGAGTACCATTTTTATATTGCTCCCAGGGACAAGATTACAATGGAAGGACTTTTGCTGATTTATACTGCCACCATGGCTATGACTTAAACAGAGGCGTCTATCTGTCTGTCCTACATATAGCAAGATGCTGTGACAAAAATTTGGGGGTGAGTGGGTTTTATGTTTACAAGGCAGAACAAGTGTGCTAAGAAGTATATACACCACCTCTGCAACAGTCTGTTGAAGGGGCTTCTCTGGGGGTCCCTGCCAATGAGCTGTATGGGATGTGTAGTGAAAGCTTATACTATGCTGCAATTATAAATGCTGTATAAATGCTGCAGAATGGCTGGTTCCATGTCACAAAGGGATAAAGCCTTGCCTGTGACCCATGTGGTTCCGGAATAATTAGCAATTTGTGCATTGGACAACATTGTCAAGAGAGCCACTGGGGATGCACAAGCCAGTGCATTTCTTTGTGCCGGTCCCAAGCCTGGATAAATGGGGAGGGTTGCATCAGGAAGGGCATCCAGCGTAAAATTTTGCCAAATCATACATGCGGACAACAGTACAGATATACATACTGGATCGGTCGGGGCCCGGGTTAACAACGACCGCCACCAGTACTGTTGGCCAACAGGGTGCTGGCGGAAATTGGGCTACTCTTGGCCAAAGGAGGAGAAGAGGAGGAAGGCATGCCTGAAGGCAGGTAAAGGCTAGGACTGTGATAGGGAGGGTCAGAACTTTGAATGTTGGCAGTATGACTGGTATAGGGAGAGAGCTAGCTGATATGATTGACCGAAGGAAGATTGGTATATTGTGTGTGCAAAAGACCAGATGGAAGGGGAGCAAGGCTAGGTGTATTGGAGGTGGGTTCAAATTGCTTTATCATGGTCTGGATGGGAGGAGAAATGGCATAGGGGTTATCCTGAAGGAATAGTATGCTAAGAGTGTTTTGGAGGTGAAGAAAGTGTCGGATAGAGTGATGTTTATGAAGCTGGAAATTGATGGTGTAATGATGAATGTTGTTAGTGCATATGCTCCACAAGTTGGGTGTGTGATGGATGAGAAAGAAAAATTCTGGAGTGAGTTGGATGAAGTGGTGATGACTGTACCCAAGGGTGAGAGACTGGTGATTGGAGCAGATTTCAATGGGCATGTTGGTGAAGGGGAACAGAGGGGATGAGGAAGTGATGGGTAGGTATGGTGTTAAGCAAAGGAATGCAGAATGTCAGACGGTAGTGGATTTTGCGAAAAGGATGGACATGGCTGTGGTGAATACATATTTTAACAAGAGGGAGGAGCATAGGGTGACATACAAGAGTGGAGGAAGATGCACACAGGTGGATTATATCTTATGCAGAAGGGCCAGTCTGAAAGAGATTGGAGACTGTAAAGTGGTGGCGGGGGAAAGTGTAGTTAGGCAGCATAGGATGGTGGTTTGTAGGATGACATTGGTGATCAAGAAGAGGAGGATGAGTGTGAGGGCAGCACCAAGGATCAAATGGTGGAAATTGAAAAAGGGTAATTGTGAGGAGGAGTTCAGGGAAGAGTTAAGACAGGCACTGGGTGGCAGTGAAGAGTTACCGAATAGCTGGGTAACTACAGCAGAGCTAGTAAGAGAGATGGCTAGAAAGGTGCTTGGCGTGACATCTGGAAAGAGGAAGGAGGACAAGGAGACCTGGTGGTGGAAGAAGAAGTACAGGAGAGTATACAGAGAAAGAGGTTGGCAAAGAATTGGGATTGTCAGAGAGATGAAGAAAGTAGACAAGAGTATAAGGAGATGAGGTGCATGGCAAAGAGAGAGGTGGTGAAGGCTAAGGATAAGGCGTATGAAGAGTTGTATGAAAGGTTGGACACTAAGGAGGGAGAAAAGGACCTGTACCGATTGGCTAGACAGAGGGACCGAGCTAGTAAAGATGTGCAGCAGGTAAGGGTGATAAAGGATAATGAGGGAAACATACTTACAAGCAAGAAGAGTGTGTTGAGCAGATGGAAAGAGTACTTTGAGGGGCTGATGAATGAACAGAATGAGAGGGAGAGAAGGTTGGATGATGTGTGGACAGTGAATCATGAAGTGCAGTGGATTAGCAAGGAGGAAGTAAGGATAGCTATGAAGAGGATGAAGAATGGAAAGGCTGTTGGTCCAGATGACATACCTGTGGAAGCATGGAGGTATTTAGGTGAAATGGCAGTGGAGTTTTTAACTAGATTGTTTAATGAAATCTTAGAAATTGAGAGGATGCCTGAGGAATGGAGAAAAAGTGTTTTGGTACCGATTTTTAAGAAAAAGGGTGATGTGCAGAGCTGTAGTAACTACAGAGGGATTAAATTGATCAGTCACAGCATGAAGTTATGGGAAAGAGTAGTGGAAGCTAGGTTAAGAAGGGAGGTGATGATTAGTGATCAGCAGTATGGTTTCATGCCAGGAAAGAGCACTACAGATGCGATGTTTGCTCTGAGAGTGTTGATAGAGAAGTACAGAGAAGGTCAGAAGGAGTTGCATTGTGCCTTTGTGGACTTAGAGAAAGCATATGACAGGGTGCCTAGAGAGGAGTTGTGGTATTGTATGAGGAAATTGGGAATGTTAGAGAAGTATGTAAGAGTGGTACAGGATATGTACGAGGGTAGTGTGACAGTGGTGAGGTCTGCGGTGGGAGTGACGGATGCGTTTAAGGTGGAGGTGGGATTACATCAACGGTCAGCTCTGAGCACTTTCTTATTTGCAATGGTGATGGACAGGTTGACAGACGAGATCAGACAGGAGTCCCTGTGGACTGTGATGTTTACAGATGACATTGTGATCTGTAGTGAGAGTAGGGAACAGGTGGAGGAGACCCTGGAGAGGTGGAGATATGCTCTAGAGAGAAGAGGAATGAAGGTCAGCAGGACTAAGACAGAATGTATGTGTGTGAATGAGAAGGAGGATAGAGGAATGGTGAGGATTCAGGGAGTAGAGGTGGCGAAGGTGGATGAGTTTAAGTACTTGGGATCAACAGTTCAGAGTAATGGTGAGTGTGGAAGAGAGGTGAAGAAGAGAGTACAGGCAGGGTGGAGTGGGTGGAGAAGAGTATCTGGAGTGATTTGTGACAGATGAGTACCAATAAAAGTGAAAGGGAAGGTCTACAAGAGGGTAGTGAGACCAGCTATGTTATATGGGTTGGAGACAGTGGCATTGACAAAAAGGCAGGAATCAGAGCATGACGTGGCAGAGTTGAAGATGTTAAGATTTTCACTGGGTGTGACAAGGAATGACAGAATTAGGAATAAGTATATTAGAGGGTCAGCCCAGGTTGGAAGGTTTGGAGACAAAGCCAGAGAGGCAAGATTACGTTGGTTTGGACATGTGCTGAGGAGGGATGCAGAGTATATTGGGAAAAAGATGCTAAGGATGAAGCTGCCAGGTAACAGGAAAAGAGGAAGGCCTAAGATAAGGTTTATGGATGTGGTGAGAGAGGACATGCAGGTGGTTGGTGTGACAGAGCACGATGCAGAGGACAAGAAGAAATGGAAACAGTTGATCTGCTGCAGCCGAAAGAAGAAGTCAAGAGAGATGGGAGCAAACAGACAAGGTCCACTTGACTTTTGTGGGTAAAGAAATACAGCCAGGTCAACTAGCACAGTTGGTAGAGGTTGGGCAAATCAGTGGACATGGAGCTGTATTGGCACAACAGATTCCCAAACAGCTCACAGCATTGCAACTGGAGGTAACTAGCATGGTAGCATGCATCCAGCAGGCATTACAACTCCCACTCTGGTACTGCACATATCATATATGAGGGAAATGCGGAAGCCCTTAAGTGAAAACTACTTCCTAGGGCTGTCTGGATGATGAGTCCCCCCAAAAAGAGGATTGCTGAACTTGGTGGTCAGGGTCTCATCATCATAATCATCATCTGTCCCCCTTTTTTCATTGAATATGCAGCTGAAGGTTTGCTTCAGCTATTGCCACCTGTTGTGAGTATGTGCCTGACTAACACATGGATGTCCTCATCTTCTCTTATCTTCTCCTGTCTCTTTCAAATCTACTTCATCAAATCATCATCTGCTTTCTTGATTATGTGACTAAACAATAGTAAAGAATTCTTCATGACCTCCTCTAAAACTGGGTCTACTTTGGCCGTAAGAGTTTCAGAGATGGGAGTGTAATTATGGATCTTGGAATTACAATAGGTCACCTTGGCAGTAACAAGAAGAGTGAGAATAAATGTGCAAAAATGAGGATTTCTAAATCCAAGATCACATTGTCCCTGAGTATTTCATGAAACTTTGTACAATGTGACTGTAGCACATCTGATTTTAGCTTGGACCTCCTCATTCAAACTTCCCATCTTTGTAACCACACCTCTCAGACACATGAACTGTTCCACTACTTTCCATTCTATGTCAGTTTTCAGCTTCTTCCATCTTTTCATTTTGATGCCATAACTACTGTTAAGTTTATACTCAGCTTCAACCCATGTGCCTACAGTTTTGCATTCCAGTCCCCTATAATTTGCTAAAGCTCCTGTTTAGACCCTGCTTACAGTGTCATATCATCTGCATACAGCAGCTATGCTGATCTGTGCTCTACAGCCTGTTTGCTGATATTGTCCATCTCCAGTATGCACAGTTGTGGGCTCAGAGATCATTTCTGAAGCACACCAACTCCCACTGGGAATTCCTCTGTGAGTCCAAACACTGTACATGTGTCATTGGGTTCTTTTTATATAGACTGCACTAATTCTACCAATGTTTCTGGGACTTTCCACCATTGAAGGACTGCCCAGATCAGCTTTACGGGACCCCAGTTCTAGGAATGCCCATTTGGACACTTCTCTCATTCCCAGCTTCTTCTACACTATCTCATTGAAACATTAGGTAATTTGTATTGTATCCTCATCTGAATATAAACTGCTAATCTCCCATCTTAATTTCTACAACTCTATGTTTTCATTTATCAATCACCTTCTACAGCATTTTTATATGCAGCATGATAGGGTTCTTATAGTTCTGTTCCCGGACCATTCCTAGTTTGTCCTCCCCTGAGTAGGACATGCCAGATCCTATGCCAAAAAGAGTTCACTGCACCATCTTTCCACATTTTCTGCTGGAAACACAGAATCTCCATCCTTTCTTACCAGTGTGTCATTCACTTCCATGTGGCATCCCATTAGTGAGCCTATATTTCGTATGGAAGTCCTCTGTTCATTTTTGGCAGCATGCTTGGTTTTACATCCAGCTTTCACTCAACAGAGCTAGCTCAGGTAACCCAGTCTGGCCAACTAGACAGCCAGTACCTTACTGGCACAGGACTACTGGGCCTTATTTCAGGCACACACCCTGGCCGATGGAGTTATTTAGGCCCCTTACCCATTAGCATGAGTATCTAGTGTAGGCCAGATTAAGCCAAGTCATCAACCCATTTAATGCCAGTAAATACCCATGCTCATCCACCCCCACCCACCACTGAGTGGCTAACCTTGATGCAGCATACAGCCTATGGTCTATCTTGTCTTATCTTAATCCACCACAGTTGATACCTAAAGAGGAAAGCCTCACAGTCCCATGCCTCTGTTCCTTTTGGCTATATTCTTTTGGTGGACTGCTCAAGTTCAATTGGAAGGCCTGTGTTTAAACTCAGCACCTTCAATCCTCAAGGTAGCACCTTTTTATCCACTTATCTACTACGGCAAACAAGTAGAATGTTTTGGGAGGTTGGAGGAACCCCATACAGACACAATGAAAATATGCAGATTTGATACAGATAGCTATCAAATGGTCATCATGTAATGAAGACAAAAAAAATACTGGTGTGGGGGCATCTTGGAAGAATTAGGTGGTCTAGTGGGAGTAGGATAATTGCTGCTGTATCTACTTAGCTAAATACGGCTGTCTGGAATTTCTTGCTGTTTTTCATTTGTTCTCTTTTGTTCTTGCCTGTTATATATTGTGATGAGCTGTGATGAGCACACTGCTACCGTAGGTGTAGTTAATTCATAGGTAGTACACACAACTCCAGTTTTTCCCCATAGACATTACTACTTTCATATTTGCATTCAGTTAGCAGGCACCAGGTGTCAGCATGTTCTGGACCAAAACAAACTGTGCTAAGTTGTGTGTGGTCACTACTGGCTGAGTAAATGGTGTGGGTGTGAACAAATAGCCTGGTTTACCAGCTTGTAAACACTGCTATCCAGGTACATCCATCACTTCAGTTTTACTATACAACCAAACAGTCTTATTGCAAAAGTATCTATGTAGATTCCCCCAAAAAGTCTTTGTACAATCATATCTATAATTGCTCTTGTTTCACATATCAGCACCGGGTATCATGGAGGGGCAACAAATGATACCCAGAAAAGCCCCCCCAGTGAGCTTATTGAATCACACCTCATCTTAAGAAAATATAATTTCTAACTCATAGCCTGTTATTCATCACCCTCCATGGTTCCAAACGACCATGATAAATTCATGACATTCCTAGGGGATAACCCTACAAACAATGGCTCTTTAAGCCTTGGTGACTTCAGTTATCCTGACATTGACTGTCACACCTACATTTCCAAAGCTGGGTATGATCATCACTTCTTGACTGGGTAAACAAAAACACCCTGGATCAGCTTGTCCTCAAACTGAGCAGGGGTGAAAACATTCTTGACTTAGTACTCACAGACTTGGCCTGTGCCTGCTCCCCTCCCATAGTAAGTCCTTCGTTATTAAAGATTAACCATAATCTGGCTCCTTTATCCTTTAAACTGCAACTCCCTCAATGTCAAGCACCACCCTATTTAAAAACTTCAAAAACTCCAACCTCATACAACTGTAGGATGAAATCTCCAAATTTACCCATGTCAACACTACTGTAGATTCCTGTCCAATAGTTACACAACTGCTTTTTATGCCCATTTAGATAAATATAATGACCTAGAAGTTCCTTCTAAAACCAAAGATAGTGGTAAATTCAAAACTAAAACATCTTGGTTGACTACCAATATATAACAAAGTATATATCAGAAGCAATAAACTCTGCAAACTACCTGTTATGGCTAGAGCTCCACAGCATCAAAATCATATTATAAAGCTTACTAAGAAATTGAAAGCAACTATAATGACCTGGAAAACATCACATGAATTAAGACTAACAACACAAGCAAAGGATATTTAGAAGTCCTTCCTCATTTATGTCAGAAAATAAATAAAAGAAATAACTCTCAATTCTTCTATCTTCTTCATAATGGAGCCTCCCACTCAAACCCAAAAGACATTCCAAACATATCGGGGTGCAAGATTGTAGCAAATGTCTCTTCTGAAACTGCCATCCTCTCTCAAACCTTTCCTTAGTCACCCCCCCCATCCTTGTTATCACTAATGAATACATTCTTCCACTACTCTAAAAGACCAAGAACACTTCCTTCATGGGCCCAGACAACATACCGGATTATCAGCAGTGTTAAACATGCACTCATTGATCCTCTCCTCAAACGACAGGCTATGTCCCCAAATCCTGGTGTCCTGCTGTAGCAAAGCCCCTTCATAATGGTGACCCCACTGTGGACCCAGAGAACTATAGACCAATCAGCCTTATGAGTCTTGTCTTTAAAGCCATGGAAGGCATCATCACCAACCTCATACATCATGACCTGAAAAGTCTGATTAAACTAGACCCATTGCAATTTGGTTTTGTAAAAAGCAAGTCCTGTCTGCTGAATCTTGTCAGCTTCTTTGAGAAGGTTTCTCAAGTGATCAGCAGTGGTCAACTCATCCATGCTGCCTACCCTAATCTTTCTAAGGCATTTGATACCATACCACATGATGGAATTCTTTATAAGTTGATGTCCTTAAACATAAATCCGTATGTGGTGAAATAGATATCCAAGTGACTTAAGGACAGTACATACATTATCCAAGTGGGTGATGCCTCTTCCAACAGACAGAAAGTGACCAGCAGTAAGCCCCAGGGATCTATGCTAGGCCCCCTTCAGTTTGGCATCTGTTTTTCAGACCTCCAAACTGATAACAACGATCTCTGGTTAACAAAGTTTGCTGATGACTGTAGGTTAAGTGTGGTTTTTATATCCTCTTTTGATGCAGTTACCCTCCAAACTAACTAAAGTCAATTCCTGATGCATAGATGAAGGGCTCAAACTAAGTGCCAAGGAATGCAACAGCATCCCATTCAAGAGGGATACATGCTATGCATCCTACTACATTGAAAATACTGCTTTACCATTAGAATTAGTGATCAGGGATCTGGGCACATTGGTTGATAGCTCCATTTTGTTTGACTATCTCAAGATAACCAGAGAGAGGAAATCCTTCAACATTTTGCAACTAATTGTCATGGGCATCTTTTCTAAAACTAAGGAAGTCATTGTCCCTCTGTATTCTGCTCTAGTCAAACCTCTTATTGAATATAATGCACAATTCAGCATGTATCTGTCTACACATAGGTTCTTGGGTGTCTATTAGGCTAATGACCACTGGGGCCTTTTTAAGCCTAGCCATGCATCTTAAATCTCTGAAGAGTTTTGGTACACTTGGCAAGTGTAAGAAATGGCTTGGGAGATGAAATATTTTAAAATGAAGTGCATAGATCAGTACTAGGCTAGCTGCTCTTGGGTCTATTTTAGCCCTAGTCAATTTCTCTTCCAAAGGTGAGAATTAAACCCTGTAACTTGTGTCTGTGAGCTCATTAAACCACAGAGGTTGAAAAACTACAGAGCTTCCTAACAAAAAATATGGTCTCAAAAACCTTAGCTGCCAGAAGAAACTGGAGTTCTTATCTGTATCTATATGGTAAGCAGTAGTGATGCTAAATTTAGCAAAGGAAACTATACTGTATTTCTTAGTGTTAAGGGTAAGCCCATGATTAAAACACCACACATTTGTTTGGTACAGCCCTTGCTGGAGAATTGGAGTATCAGAATGGGATTTGATAACTGTCCCCAGCTTGCATTCATCAGCAAACTTGGTTAACCAAAGTCCCATGATATCAGCTTTTATGTCACAGAAATATATACCAAAGAAGAGGGGACCCAGGAGAGAGTCTTATTGGACCTCACTAGTGACATTTTTCTGTCCAGAGAAAATACCCCCCCAACCTTAACAGTATGGGATCTGTCAGACAGTCAATTACCAATTTAGCAAACTATGTATGGGTTAATGTCGAGTTGGGAGAGTTTGTCAATTATCCCATGGTGTGTGTGTGGGGGGGGGGGGGGTAATATTAAAAACCTTCATATGGTCTTGGTAAGTATTGTGAACTGTACGCCCCTTATGTCAGTCAGGATTTTTTTTTCTTCTGACATTCAGGAAATCTAAGTCTCTGTTGGAAATCCAGAGACAAGGGTCTCTATCAGGAAATTCAGTTATGGTAAGTTCTTGTCAAGTATTTTTTTTCATCTAAGATTGTAGTTCTGAAATCCATTTCCAAAAATGTTTACTGTTTTGTTTGGATTTTCTGTTTGCATTTAAATTATCTTTTGAGAATAGTCTATTCTTCGTTTTGGCTGGTATTCTGTGTAATGTGAAAGGTGACCATTAGCAGGCAGTTAATCTAATCAAAAGAATTATTGGTTAGTAGTACGTTAGCTGTTCTTGCAAGCCATTTTAAGCCTAGCTAATGTCCTTAAAAGTTGAGAATCAAACACCATACTCTGTATCGATGAGGTAAACACCATTAACCATTATGCCAACCCCCAACCTTTACATTCTCCTTTACATTATGCATCTTACTACACAAAAGAGTCTGAGGGTTATTTTTTAATAAAAGTCAAACAATGGATCTGTTTTCCAATTATTGTTTACGCTCTTTGTGTTAAAATTACATACTCTAATTTCAGTTAAAATAATATTGTAGATATGAATAAAACCTGGATTCAGGAAAATTATAATGTACACATTGCAGAAAACAGTGTACAAATATTCACTCATTTTCCTCTGCTATGATGATGATAATGATGCTTATCTAGTATAACAGTTTCAAGAAATATACCATTTCCTAAAACAATATTACAAATATCTTTTAACATACAACATGTTTATACATTTGCTTATCTGTTGCATTTAGCATACTAATTACTGTTTCTTCAAAACTTCTGCTAGCTATAATATGTTCTAAAACCTTACAAAAAATACTAGTTTGACTAATAATGCATGTGTGACATCCCCTCTCTGGGCCAGTAATCAAGAAGCCTGAATCCTCACCACTGACACTGGAGTGGGACGTTCACTTGGAACAAAAATAGACACACACAGTATTTCCAGATGCATCTCTCTGTAAATGCTCAACTTCTCTGTATTTTTTCTCCCCTATTTACTGTCCCTGCTATGAATAAACAACAACATAGCATTTAAAATATTTTAAATTGACTGTTTCTCTTCACTCGAACAGTACCATACAGTAATGTGTTGGTTTCACTTTCAAAAAACTTTTGTCCCACCCTGGAAAAGTCTCCAATTAACTGATGTCATCAAGGCCACTGGATACAGGTTGTTTTCTGGGCATTTCCCTTCCTAAACTGACATCATCACTACCATCCTAAAAACTCACCCATGCTGTGATGTCACAGATACCTGGTCTTTCCCCTATCCATACAAAAAGTAAAGGCTAGAACAAGGAAACAGTACATGACTCAAGTTTCCTGCTGTGAGCTATCAATCACAGTAGGTAACAGCTCAAATTACCCTTAGCACTTTGACAGCTAGGGAAGGTACATGTGAAGGGGGATGGGAGATGAGTCAAAGTAGTACAAAATTCAGGCTTTACAAAAGACTGCAGTTTAGCCATTCTAAAAAGAAGCAGCAGTGAAAAGCACTTTGAAAGTCTGTTCTGTGGCATTTGCACTGTTTGTGCTTTAAGTAGTCATTGAACAGCATGAAATGTTACTTAAAACCAACTGACTGAAAGACAGCAGTGTATGCATGTAAAATCAGTGCAGTGACGTGCTTTAGGAAGAAAGAGGCCTGTGTGATGTAATTTTTTACAGACAAGCACTGAATTATGAGATATCTAGAGGCAGACTAAACAATCAGAATTACTTCAAGATGCCAGATCCCATGTGGTCAGAAATTATGTATAAAAATATTTAAAAACCTGTAAATAGTCCCAGAGTGGTGTTAAAATGTAGGAAACACCAAATCATTATGAGATAAACATGTTTTTATGAGTCTGTGGGTGGGCTTCTCCTTTAAGAGCACACACAGAACACACTCATTTCAGGGTCTGAATGTCTCTCTATCTCTCCAGGGCCCCAGTGAGACTCCTCATTGGCACAGTTGTAGAGCTGAGTCCCCGGCAGAGAGTCCAAGCTAAGTCCTCCAGCACCCTCTCTGTGAAACCAGTGCTTTGTGTCCTTGCTCCAAGCAGCTGACACAGACACACACACACACACACACACACACACACACACACACACACACACACACACACACACACACACACACACACACACACACACACACACACACACACCTGGGAAAGACTGGCACAGATTTACTAGCTATGCCTCCTTCTGCCCAGACTATAAGGTAATTACTGCCACCCGACCCTCCAAAGCCAGCTACTCTAAGGCTCTTACAAGGGTAACCAATTATACCGAGTGAATTTAATATTAAGACAAAGGGTAGTGTTTGACCAATGCAGTAAGGCTTTCAGGAGTGGCCACAGTCACCAAACAGATATAAGTACTCCAAAGGTTAAAATATTCTCTAAAGGACCAGCCACAATGAAAAGTTTAAATATATCTAATAGTAAATAACAAAAATAATATGACAATACTAAATATCTATTTACTATAAACACCAGAGTTTCATTCACATCAAATATTAAAACAACACAGATGAATAGATTCACACAGACACAGAAAAACAGTACTTAACTAATCTCACTTTATTTTCCTGACTGATCTAAAGAATTACTATTCCCTGGTCAATTGCTAGAGCAAGGCAAGATAAAGTAGGTGAGGGGTCCTTCTTTCTTGGATTCCAAAAACATAGTGCTCTGAGACTTCTGTCTTATCTAGTATTAAGACACATTTTTGTCCTAGATTACAGAATGACATCACATATATCTGGTCATCTGACTTCTGGTTCCCATGTTACCCCTGTTGCTAGAAACTGAACCAGAATTTAGCATATATGCACTACCATACACACAGATGGGGCTTTGCTGTGATGTGTTATAGCATCTGGAAGCTATAAAACCAAAAAGCACTTCCACTTTTCCTACAGGAGCTAATAAACTATTTTCTGGCACAGACATTTAGTCTCTGGCTGTATTTGGAACTGTAAACTACAATCTTTATGGACTAAATCAGGTAATTTAATTTCAGGATATTTTTCCAAAAATTAGCTGGGACTGAGCTTAACCTCTTCTCTTCCAGTATCCTCTGTTAAAACACAGACATTTAATCAGTTATAATGTAGTCAGGACCCACTGTTGGTACATTCTTAACACAAGCATATGTACAAATCAGTTTGATATACAAATGTCATATAATTCTTTACAAAATTCCAGCTAGCTGTGCTGGCATATGTAACACATCCACTGTGCTACTTCTCCTGGCATAGCTGGCAATACCTCACATAATCACAGTATGTAATACAAAAGGTCAGTATAGGGACCACCTTTATGTAAGGGCACCACATCTGCCACTCTTCACTCCTCATGGACTTAACCAATGGAAACCCAGGTTGAAATGGGGGGGTTTGTTAAGTGGGACTTTACACTTCTCGGCAAGCATCTAGGGATATTATAAGGACTCATGGAGGCAGTGTTTGTAATTTTGGAAAGTGCAAAAAGGACTTAATCCAAATTGGTGTTTGCACTTTGTCCAAATTGGTGTTATGGGGAATGAACTAGAGAGAGAAGGTGAGTGGAGTGAAGCTGGAATAAAGTTTGTTTGCAAGAATATTAACTATATCCTTTGGGTTAGTGAAGGTGGTACCATTTGAGATAGGTTCAGAAGAGAAATGTTGGTTACTTCTAATCTTCCTAGTATCACTGAAGAAGATCTCATTACTCTCTTTTGAATTAAATACAATTCTATGTTCATAGTTGGCCTTTCATTTTTTAATGGCAAGTTTGAGAGACTTACACATTTTCAATACCTTTTATAAAGATGAAGTGGACACCTTTTAATGAAGGCCAGGAGCTTTTTCTTTTTATTGTAGAGTTTGCTGATGTGGTAGTTTGGCCATATGGGTTTAGTTCTAAACCCATCATTATGCTTACTCCCCACTGGTACAGATGCCCTGGTGCATCTATTCAAGAGGGAGTAAAATTCAAAACAGTAAGCAGCAGTCTCAGACACAAGATTTGTTGAGGTGGTTTACCATTTGTGACTGTGAATTATATCACTAAATAGTAAATAATTGGTTTTACATTAATTCCTGAATATAAAAGTTTTATCAGGGGGCCACAAAACAATTGACTAGGGAGGGATAAAAATGGGCTGGTGCAATTCTGGGAAATGCTTGTGCAGTAAAGGCAGAACAGACGAGGAAGCAATTGGTGATGGAAATGAAGTACCTGAGAAGTGTGGTGGGATGCCCACTGTTGGACAGACAAAGAAAAGAGGACATGAAAGCAGAAACCAAAGTAGCGTCAATGGCAGAAAAGATAAAAGATAT
Source organism: Protopterus annectens (assembly GCF_019279795.1). Lineage (NCBI taxonomy): Eukaryota > Metazoa > Chordata > Ceratodontiformes > Protopteridae > Protopterus > Protopterus annectens. Next base: position 1,217,874,198 of record NC_056747.1, on the reverse strand, counting down.
CAGATTATGATGGTTTGGACAAATGTGCAGAAAAATGGAAGTCAATCTGGTGAAGAAGATTTGGAGCAGACAGGAAGAATGTAAGAGGAAATAAGGGTCTCCAGCAAAGAGATGGATGGATTGTGTGAGAGAGGATCTGCAACAGTCCTGAGTGTCACAGAAGGCAGGAGTGTGGCAGGAAATAGAGACAGATGGCTACAGTTAACATGACACCCCGACCCTATGTAGAAAATGGGAAAAAGGGGGCTGATGATGATGATGATGATGATGATGCTCGTGAAGATAAGATCAAGAAGATTTATACTTCTGGTGGGTAGGGGACAATTTGGTCAAGTGTATTGTCATTTACAAAGTCTATAAATCTCTGAGAATACTGATTGGTAGTAATTGTTGGCCAGTTTATGTGTGGATACTCAAATTCACCCATAAGAAAGGTATTTGCTTTGACTGCAGACTTTTCTAACTGGTTAATGTATTCTGCATTCTCAGAAGGGATCATAGATAGGGATTTATAATTGGCTATAATATGGTAATTGATTTTATTGAGTGTAACTATATCTTCAGTCACTTTCAAGTATGCATCGTGAAATCTGGTGAGAAAAAATGAAATTATGAATAAATACAGACATTCCCCCTCTGTTTACAGAAGATCCAAACACGATTGGCATTGTACCCTGGAAAGAAGAGATAGCTTATCACTGCACTGGAACCAAGTTTCTATAATTACATAAATGCTGATGTCCTCAAGGTTAAGGAAGAGATTTTGTTGTTTAGTCTTCTGGGATTTAGCAGTGCTATCCTGATATTATCCAGATTAGAGTTTAATATGCTGGGATATCCATCAGGTATACTCTGCCTAAAAAAAGCCCTATGGGGATGAAAAATGTTTAGCCAGCATGCAAAAAAGCAAAGGGCAAAAGATGTAGGCCATCCCTGTCAAGGCAATTGGGTCTGTTGATCATTTCATCATGTAATCACATACTGAATTTTCCTGGAATGACACAAATTTAGTAGTCAATTATTGAAACCACTTATTTTATCATTGATTGGTAGAACACTGTTCAATACTAAGGAATTGTCCTATTTGAAGGCAAGAGCAGAGAGCTCACCAGCATCTCTTGCATTTCCCACAGAATGGCACACCTAAGATCATTAACTCCCACATGAACAACTACATGGTGATAACTTTATCTGGATCTGTACAAAGATCTAATAGCCTTAGTGGCATCCCTAATCCTTGCACCAGAGAGGCCACTAACGGTCACCCTATCCTTACTTAACCTAGTAAGTACTGTGTCTGCATCTCTTACAATGGAGTCACCAATGATTAAGGCATTATTTGGATGTACTGCAGGCATATGGGACCATAGGAGTACAGAGTTGCAGCACAAGTTATTCCCATAACAGCAGGTATGGATGTGGTATTAGTATTTCTGGTTGGTGGCTGAGTTAAGCTAGCAGGATGTCTAGGATGCCTAAGAAGATTAAATAAGAATTTCTTTACTACCTCAGCATATGTGGAAATAATGTTTTGCTGATGTGGCAATGCAGCGTGGTTGTGGTGCTGTTTATTGACAGTGGATGAATGGACAGGTACACACTAGCCTCCAAGCTAGATAAATAGAAACAGCTCTTATAGGTAGAACTAGTATGTGTTAGAAGAAGTGGTTTTTCAATAAACATGAGTCAGTTACTACACTGCTCAGAAAATCTAGCTAGGAGCCTGGCTAAGGATGAGGCTAAAGCATACTGAGATTCCATGGTGACAGATATCTTTTTCTTTTTGGGGGAGCATTAATTGCACAGCTAGCAGCTAATATAATCAACAAAGAGTAAAGTGTATAGATTTAAAATAAGTGATAATTGCCTTCTCTGTGCACCACATATACTTGTGAAACAGTGCACTTAATTAAATAAAACTTAGCTTTTAGATCTTCTAAATGACACAAGTTTCAAGCACCTTTAAACAGAATACATCACTGGAATAATCATTTACCTTTTAGCTAATTACAATACAGTAAAGTCAGTAACAAAACTCATATTCCTGTTTTTCTTCAATGTAAGAAGAGTTCACACAGTAGGTACTCCTACTGAGTCCATACGTGCCACTGAATTATAAGTATGTACTCTAAATCCCTGCTTTACTATCATTCATGATATAACCAGGGTATGAATGTGACTGATGATCATGATTGATGCATCTCTTTTGGTGCTGTCTTAGCAGACAAGGCTAAATTAGGGCTGCAATAGTCCTGTGGAAATATAACTGGTCATCCCATATAACAAACTGCAAGAAATACAGACAATAGGTATAAAGCATGCCCCCCCAGTGATACAATTATATATGCCAAATACAATCCTTTTAACACTATACCATGTTGTCACTTTACAGTAGGTTTTAGGTTAGGCCAGTGTGTACCTGAAGATGCTGCCTTTGGACAGGCCCAGCATAGTTTGCCCTGGACCTTGTACTTTCCAGTTTCTTCCCCAGACATAGGCACATTAATTACATTGGCAGAATACATTGGTATCAGAGAGTCACAACAAAGCAATGCCTTCATGACTGACTTTACTCCACCAGAAACTGATGCTGTTCCCAGGCATCCGGAGGGAGGATTGTTCAGCTACAAATCACCTTGGACGGTCTTCCCTTTTGGAAATCAAAACACATTTTAAATGAGTAAAAGTCCCCAGGACAAACCAGTTCAATTGCATCTGTATTAATATGGTACAAAACTCACAGGGTCCAGTGATTGTATTTCTCCATGAACAGACATCCTCTGCAAGGATATTCACGCCACCGATATCTGCACTGGTTCCCACATACTTTTATTATAAGCATTTTAATGAAGAAATATATTACAAATTCGCTACAGATGGTTAAGTCCCCTTCTAACTGCATAAATGTCTACTTTGGGCACTGCTCCGCTGAACAAGAAGTGAGATTCATCTCCGTGGGAGGTGCCTAATTCAGATCTAGATACAGAGAAGGAGCTGACTTACTTGGGCCAGATGCACTCCTCCCCCCACCTCCAGGTTACATTACGAATGATTAATATTCCATTTCTTCAGCATCCCCAACAGAAGATGTTTCCTTTGGGAAGGCTATAAATTTCAGGAAAGCATATTTTAAGGAGTGCACAAAAGAGCTTGCAGAAAACCACAAAAGGTATTTAGTACCCCCTAGGGATTAACGACCCAGGACTTTTACAAGGACATGGTGTAATTAGAAGCCATCCTGTCATACCAAAGATGGTTTCACAGCAGTCATTAAATCAGTCCATTCCTTTACCTATTTTTCAATATATATCATTTACATTTAAGTAATACAGTCTTACAGGTCAATGCAATAAAACAAACAAATATAATAATACATAATGAACAGTACAAGATTCATTAACAAAGAATCTTTTCATACATAAATATTAAAATAAATCAAAGAAAAATGTTCACCATTTTTTTACTCTAAAAAAGTCCTAAAGACTGTCAAAGCAGTTTCAGCCTTTCAGTCAACAGCTGAAAACAGAAAAAGGCATCCAAAAAGAGAAGACAATTTATTAGTCAAGCACTTTCATTTTAAAGAATACAGAACTTCATCAGAGCAGGCTATAAACCAAATCAGTCTGCTTTAAATAATGTTAAAAGATCATATGCAGACATTGACTGATAAAATGACACTTGATGAGAGATACCTAAAATGTCACATGATCATCACACAATGATAACATTGTTACACATAAAGTAATAGCAACAACAGTAAAAATATACCATTAATGGTCTGCTAAAATTTAAAAAAAATGTTACTTGAAGATTCATTAAAGTACTATCACATCCTATTTTGCGATTCATAGACACATTGGCCACAGTAAGGAAAGACCTCATTATCAGCTACTTTGCATGTCTATAAACTACAGTTAACTACCATGAAGTACAGATCAGAATCTCTTGTGGTGGCCACATAGTGTCTGCACAGGCATTCCTTTCCCCTCGATCATTCTCCAGAACAAACAAGTACATATTCAAATACACACACACACTCACATACACTCACGTACACATAGCCTATCTCTACCTTGCCACTATACTCCCCAGTACTTACCTCTGCAATGATGGCTGAGCAAAACCTTATGGCCATGTTTACTACTGTTAAAGTTATAAATAAATAACATTAAAAATGTACCTTATATGCCTTCAGTCAGGAACAACACTTCAGGATGTGCAAACAGAACTTTTTATTTACAGCGCTGGGAGACAATCTTCATTGTAGTTGGTAAATCAGTCTCTCTGAACAAAGAAAAACTGCATGTTTTATACACTTTTCTTATCAAACCAATCATGCAAACTTTTATGTTTGCAATGACTGCAGCAGTGTTCTAATCCCTCGTGATTCTTGCCTCAGAATTCATGTGAACACCTTCCTATACATGACCCACCTGCTTCAAGGGGTCTTGTTTTCTGACCTTGGATGTTTCAAACCTTCCCTCGCAACAACACACTCCTAGCCTGGAGGAGTCAGGCTAACAAATTCCTTTTACAGTAGTTAACATGCCACTAACATGCCTCTGCTCCTACAACACTTACTTTCCCTTGTTACATATTAAAAGAATGCAGTTGAAACACCGCAGTAACTTCAGCTTATGAAGCTGTATTTTTCCACAGCTCTGCATACAAATTATATTTGCTTTTAAACGATCATATTATAGCATCATTAATGAAACTGAAATTAATATACATTTTAATGAGCTGATCTTATCTCGTAACACTACTGAAAAGTGGAAGGAGCAGCCATGCTAATCTATACAGGCAAGTCATTCTAGGAATTGCTCATAGCACAGATGCCTTCCTTAAGGGAGTTCCAAGGGAGAGAACACATGGTTAATTAGCATATGTTTCTCTGGACTGCCACATTATCATATGGCATGCAACAGAGACAGCCCAATCGGGTGTTGTGCATCTCCATGCTAAAGTGCCATGTTAGGGCTGTCTTTAAATTGAAAAAGGTTACCAAGAGTTGTACACTTCATGTCCAGCTTGAGGTAACCTTTATGAATTTGGACCACAATGTTAAGCAGATCATTTAAGCCAATGTTTTGTCTTCTACTAATAGAACTTGCCAGTGTCTGATGTCAGTCTGTTACTAGATTCAACATGATCAACAAAATGTTTTAAAATTGGCACAAAAAATAGTGTTTCATAACAAGGCATTGTTGCCATATGTAATATTAATGAAACATACAACTTCAGTCATTGTCTGTGAGAGATTCCACTTGGGTGGTTTTACCAATGTAGAATCTCTTAACAGCTTGTGCAATAGGCCACATATACAATGTATTAACTATTATATGTATAATGTTTGCACTAAATGATCTATTGCAATGTATCGGGTTTAGTAAAGGCCCACTATCAATGAATTTACAATATCTACACATTTCACAAGGGTTAATTACCTAAGCCTTACTAATAACCATTTTGGAAGAACTGAGTGAATTATGTAATGTTTCTAATGTGCACTTCAGATTTTTCTTCTTGTTTTTAAAGTAGGCATAATACCAAAAATATAAACTGACATACTTATTATAAAAACACTTTTTGAAATAATGATCATTCTGGGTTGCACGCTTGAATGGTAAAAAGTAAGTTAAAACTCGATCAAAAAAGTGTTCCTTCAATAATCTTATTTACTGTACTTAATGTAGCTCAGGGATATCCATGATTGCTAAACAAATCAATCAAAGTCTGTACCTCCTCTAAAACATTGCTGGAATATGAATATAGGCTAAATGCCTTATTAAATTGTCCTTGCACAGCATTCAGTTTCATATTCATAGTACAAAAGCTGTGGTAAGTGTAAATAATTATTTAAAAAGTAGCTTTTCTAAATAAAATGCTTTCAAACTTGTTATTGCTTGCATCCTTGGAAATATTTATACCCAAACAATTACCCAACATACAGTTAATATTACACACAAAATATAAAAAAGTAGTACTACTGTTAATGCTACTAAAAACATCAAATTGATTAGGTTCACCACACCAGGCAAAATAAAAAATAAATAAATGATCAGTGTAACATTTATAAAACCTACATGCTCAAAGGCTTCCACCAAAGTAGCACAACATATTAAAATGTAGGGGCCACAGTGTCTCTCATGATGATTCCAAACTGTTATTAATCAACATTTTCACTGAACACAAAACAATATTGGTAAATAATAATGCTGGCAAACAACATAGGGTGTTTGCTCTTGAATGTTTAAATTCTAAATGAGAGCATAAAAAAGCTCCTTGCTGATTCCTTCCATACTACGGGTGAAACGTCCTCTTTAATGGATTTATAAGTTCAAGGGGGTCTAAAGCAAAGACTGTCCTACTTGTGAAGGACATGTGCCTTATTCAAAGCCCACAAGTAAGCTGAATATAACCATTCTAACTAATGCAATGCCTTGTTCTGTGCTTGAAATCCCATCTCTACTTTGTTAACACTTTTGAAACTGGATGGACAGGGAGCCCTGGGTCCTGGGACATTGTGAATTTTCAGTTCTTAAGTATAAGTACTTTGAAAACATATGAGGTTAAAACAATATATTTCTGCAGTGGTTTAGGAGATATCAAACCTTGACAGGAATTCCTAAGAACAATACGTAAGTACTGAGGGAACCAGACGAACCAGTCACTTTATGAAGGATATCAACATACTCAATCCAAAATTTTCTAATTTTAGGGCAATCCCCACAAGAAAGTGGGAAGGATCATTAACATCACACAACATACAAACTTAATTCCAGGAAATAAATCCATATCAGCATGTACCCATTAATCTTTATGAAATCAGCATAGCACTACAATACCCCATCCTGTTATACATTTTACATGGATTCAGTATCCTTTTTTGAGATTAATGTTGTAGGCCTGATCTATTGTAATGCACCAGAAGTTAGTCAGTTTATAGCTCAGCAGGGGCCTTTCCCAGAAAGGCTTTTACTGTCTCTGGAAACTCTCAGCCTTGTATAAAGTGTGGTCCAAATCCATTGCATTCCAGAATTCCAGAACCAGGACTTTAAACAAAAAAATCATAGCAAGGAATTTAACTATGTTACTGATATCAAGGAGAAGTACCACAACAGGTTATAATAGGCCTTGCAGCCTGAATAAAGTTACATGATAATGCTTAAAGTACAGGAGGTTTAATAATACTAAAAGTCGCTTATGGAAGAGCCTGAAGCATTAGCTTAGGTGTTCTGTCTTTAAATGGCGAAAAACAGGTAGTTAAGGTACTGGCCTATACAAGGAAAGTGATATTAATGCACAGTCAGACCAATGGTCATCAAATTGTCATCCTTTCTGGAAATCAGTCAAATAAATTAAACCAACTACTACAATAATTAAGCTATCTCAATGATACAAACTAAAGAGAAATAAAAAAAAAACATCAAGAGAAAGCACACATGGCAGGGCTGTATAGTAAAATCAACAATTTTATTATAAAGTGAGCGCTTTCGCATCGTTCATCCAACTCTTCTTCAGACATTAAAAAATTAAGCATTCATTCAAATATTTAAAATCAGAATGTACCAATCAAAACATTGGAATTAGTTAATCTAACAAGATCTATAAATATACATGTGAATGTAGAAAATCATTAAAAATAACAAAGCATAACATGCATCCAAAGATAAATAAAAAGAATATTAAGCATAACACATAAAACACATTACTGAAACATCCTCAAAAGGAAATACAGCATCTGTTTAAATTAAATCATTCCAAAAAGTTCTTAATCATCACACGTTCACATTGCTCATATAAATCAATCTGGTTCTCTTTTAAGAGTAAGTCAAACAAGATATAACTTTTGCATTTGCGCCACCAATCACATAAAATAAATATGCTCAAAACAGATAGATATTAGAAAAATGTCATTGTAACATAAATATAAAAAAAACTGGAAGTAATCCGACTGTAAACACCATTTTTAGCTTATTAAGCTTAATCACATAAATGTAAATAAAACAAATAAGATCATAAAATAATAAAAACAGTGACTTATGAGTGAACAGTTCAAAGTTTATACTTATTATACTTATTCTAAAGTCTAAAAGAGTTAGCATGTACCTACTCAGATGCATTAATCATTAAACTTAGCATCGCTGATGAAAAAGTAGCTCAAGCTTCCTATTTTTTTGTATAAACCAATCAAATGATGATGTCAAGACACGTGATCATAAAGTTTGTCTCAAAGCATACAGAAAAGCTTACAGCATAGTACATATCAGTAAGATTACACATCAAGTGCAAAAATATACTAGTACAGTATCTGTCCGAAATAAAAAGGTATTCTAAACATTCTTAATTAACACTGTAAATTAGCATTGCTCATATAGAACACTCAAGTACTTCTTGGCCAAAACATGAAAGTTTAACTTCGTATGATTCCTACATTTACACCGCAATAAAACAATCAAATCAAAAATTGTATAACAAAAATATCACCGTAGAAGATTATAATTGAGTAAAAACCATACATAAGAATGTTTAAGCATCATCTCCAAATGGAATATTGTCACATAAACATAAACAAAAACAATAATGAAGAACAAAAACAATTCACTTTCTGATATTCATCCTATTTAAATCTAGAAAATATTGGCATTTGCCTAAGCAGAGAGAGCTAGTCTGAATAATAAGAATATTTCCAAAACAAATACTTTTGTGATTCAAGTTAAAATCACTAATAAAAAATTGCTCTGACTGCCTGGTTCGAAACAGACCAATCAAATGATAGTACTAGAGCACATGATCACAAATGTCAATAATGTAAATAGAACACATTAAAATACTAGTATGAATTACGTATTATGCAAGAAAGGATAATATCACAATCCAGTAAACCAGAAAAGAAGAACATTAGTGTGCAAGTGGTCTATCTTTTAGGAATAGTTTCAAAGAAACACTGTCATTTAGACCATATGATCTATCTGCTTGCAATCTTATTATCCCTCTCTGTTCGGCTTTTTCAGTTCTGTTCTTTATGTCACCCATCCTACAACTCATATTTATTATTTCCAGTACTAAAAACATAAAAGAATGCTGTGAATCAATATCAACAAGTATAGCTGTTGCAATAGTTACGTCCTTTTTATTTATTTTTATAAATATGTTCTCTAACTCTTTCCCTTAGCATTCTATTAGTTTTTCCAACATAAAATCTAGGACAAGATATACAATAGGCTAAGTAAACTAGATCACAGGTTATACAGTCTTCATAGTGCAAAACTATATAATATCTCCTATTAGTACTAGGATGTACAAATTAATAATCGATAGCCATAAAAGAACACATATTGCAGTGTCTACAGCTATAAGTGCCAAACCAATCTGACCTAATGAATGGTTTAATTTCAAGATTCTGATAACAAAGCCTATTCTTTATGGATTTACAATTCCTATAATTTATTCTTGGACGACTACCTACAATCCTAGATAAATCTTCATTGGCCAATAAAATGTGCCAGTTCTTATTAATAATATTTAAGATACTCCTGTGATGACAGCTAAAAGATAACAATATCCTACATTCCTTGGATTTGTCAAAAATAAATGCACAATGTTTCCGTTGATTACTATTAGAAAAATAGGGTCTCCCCTTGCCATGTCTATCATTAATAACTGCATGAAGGTGCCCTTGACATACTTTGTCCGAGTAACCTCTGCCCTCCAATTATTTATTAAACTTCTAGATGAATTGTATAGAACTTCATCATCACTAGTCAAATGTGAGAGACGTAGGAATTGTGTTTTCACAATATTGTCCAATATATGATTTAGATGCATACTAGATCTAACAGGCTGTTTTTCCAACAGCTTTTTCTGTACATACCTGTTTGAATAATCCCATCTCGAAAACCCAAAGAGATATCTAAAGAATCTATCTGTTCATTAGAGGTATGCATTCTGAACTTTAAAAAAGTAGTAGTGGATTCAATATAAGTCAAAATTCATCTAGACTGGACCTATCTCCCTCGCAAATGACAAATAAATCATCTACAAAATGTTTAGAATAATAAATTTGTTTCTTAAATCTATCATTGGCTAAGACAAATTGGGTCTCCCAGTTAGCCATTACAATGTTGGCATAAGAATAACATGGAGTGCCCATTGCTATGCCAGTGTTTTGTAAAAAGTACTCATTACTGAAGGTAAAGACATTGTTTTCTAAAATTAATTCTAGAAACATACATAAGGTACTAATAAAACCAGTGGAATGAGTAGTATTTTCATGTAGATATCTTTTCACATAGTAAATACCAATATCATTGGGAATACAGGTAAGCAGAGAGCAAACATCTAACGTGACAAATAAGGACTGTTCTGGTAATGGCCTGAGTTTGATATCATCAAATAATGATTCTAGGAAACTTCATATATCCATAAGAATCATCTCCGTCTTAGCCATCACAGATTTCAGAATATTTTCTACATGAATAGACAGATTCTGTTAACCAGCCCTTACCTGAGACTATAGGCCTCAAATGAGGGTCTGTTAGAGATTTATCTATTTTTGGGAGACCTTTTATTGTAGGAACTAAGGGAGGCTCAATCAATAGATATTCATAGAGATCTTTCATGATGTATCTGCTTGAGAGACAGTCTAATAAATCTTCATGTGCTCTAAATAATATGTCTCTTAGAACTTATCTATTGATCTTAATATAAGTACCTGACTCAGATGACATATCAGTCATCTTATTTACATAATACAATTTAAAAAGAATCACCACAGCTCCACCTTTGTCAGCAGGGCAAATAATAATGTCCATATTAGAGCGAAGAGATTCAAGAGCAAGATGTGCTTGCTTGGATATATTATAAAATATTTTCTGAGGTCTGAGATTGTTATTATGCATATTATACAAATCCTGCTCACAAGATCTCATAAAGGCTTCAACCAATGGATGTAAAGAAGGAACAAATATACTAGGTTTCTTAAAAATGTTCATATTATCATTAGTGGCAGGAAACATCAGCTTCAGCATGATTTTTCTGCAAAACAACTTAACATCCATTATCATATCACAAACATTACTACTAGAAGTGGCAAGAACAAAAGATAACCCTTTTTGTAAAACATTAAATTAATCTTCTGTTAATACATGGGTAGATAAAATATAAACTAAGTTGTTTGATTCTGCACCCGGTATTTCTTCACTGAAGGAGTGGTGTTCAATTCTTTCGATGATATTCTTCATTTTCTCCCTCTGCTTCTTGATCTTTCATACTTCAGTGGATTTCTTATGGGTAGTGATAGGGAGGAAAAAAACCTGGTGGTCGATTTGTAAATGTGATTACCATGCCTTAGGTCTTACATCCTCATCTCTATGAACCACAGCGATAACATTACTAGTGTTGCTTAAACATACAGACTCAGTTCTAGTTGAAATTGAAGTCATAATTCCAGAGGTATTACTACATCTAGTGACTGAACCATTAGTCTCAGTGTTGTTAGAAATGGCCAGTCCTGAAGCTTTTGTTTGTCCACCTGGTTTGGCTAACTCAGCTCCTCTACTTTTTCCATGTGGGCATGAAAAAACATTGCCTGCCCTAAAATCGGACAGGTCTCTCTGATTTCCTTTGTTTTTGTGTCTGTAGTCTCATATCATATAAACACATATTGTCAAATAAACTGTCCATAGTTTCCACTGTTGCAAATGGTGTTTACAGTCAGCTTTCTTCTAGTTTTTTTTTATATATATATATTTATGTTACAATGACATTTTTCTAAATATATATCTGTTTTGAGCATGTTTATTTTATGTGATTGGTGGCGCAAATGCAAAAGTTATATGTTGTTTGACTCGCTCTTAAAAGAGAACCAGATTGATTTATATGAGCAATGTGAACTTGTGATGCTTCAGACCTTTCTGAATGGTTTAATTTAAACAGGTGCTGTATCTCCTTTTGAGGATGTTTCAGTAATGTGTTTTATGCTTTATACTGTCATTTAGTATTCTTTTTATTTATATTTGGATACGTGTTATGCTTTTTTATTTTTAATGATTTTCGACATTCACATGTGTATTCATAGATCATGTGATGTTAACTAATTCCAACCTTTTGAGTGGTACATTCTGATTTTAAATATTTGAGTGAATGCTTAATTTTTTAATGTCTGAAGAAGCATTGAATGAACAATGTGAAATTGCTCACTTTACAATAAGACTGTGGATTTTGCTATATAGCCCTGCTACGTGTGCTATCTCTTGATGTTTTTTTGGCTTTCTGAAAATCAGCCTGCAATGGGAATATAAGCCTGTGTAGCACCTATAATAACCTATCAATAATTTTGCAAAGAGTTTAGTAACAACATTTATTATGGTAACTGGGCGGACACTTCTCAGCTCATACTTGTTCAGCACTGGTTTTCGAAGGAATGGTACTATTGCTTTTCTGGGGGGAGATGGGCTAACTTAATCGTGTAACTCGTCCTTAATGATCACTGGCAAGCCATTAAGGAAAAAGGCTGCCATTTTCATACCATTCTTGTATCCTTTGTCCTGACTGGTATCCTAATAAAAACCTAAGAAAGCGATCTGACTCACTTCCTTGTCATTTGTGTGCCCATTGCCAGGAATTCTAACAACCATGACTAATTTATCCACCTACATCTCTTTCAGGTTATAGGACAGCAACTTTACTACCTGTTTACCCACTGCTCAAGTGAAGACCCCTTCCACTAAGCCCTATCCAGAACTGCCTTATTCACGACCTTGTATTTTGCTCCTGTTTCTGTCTGATCTCAGCCATAATTTGATCCCTTTCAAAGCCAGTGAATAACATTTTTTCTGCTGAGCACATATTCTTGTTGGTAGCATTGCTCCAGCTGTCATTTGATATGCTTAGTCACCATTTGATGATACAATCCCTAAGCCAACACTTCTCTCTCTTCCTTGACAGCCCAGGACCTCTTTGCTATTCCCTTATCAATCTTGTATTCACAATCAGAGCTGTTCCATAACATTACAATAAGCACTCAATAATGACATTTCCCCTGAGGGAATTCGATCAAACTGACTTTCTATTTTTCCTTGCAGGACAAAATAGATAAGTTCCATGACATTCCCCCAAGGTTAGCCATCATCCAAATATCCACCATAATTAGGGCTTATAATCATGACCTAATGTGATCAGCCACTTTAAAATTAACCATATTAGACCCTACTGATCTAGCTAGTTCTTCATCAAGGGTGATGTTAAATCTTCCCCTGTTATCATAAATCCAACACAGCTGTCTTTCATTACAACAATAACAAAGAAAACCTCGCTAAGAGGAAGTGGAAAATCAACATTAGAACCACAACAGAAACCCATTAAGTATCATCACTACAGATTGAATACTATCAGCCTACTCACTTATAAATCAGAAGTGCCCACTCCCCTTTTTGGCTTTGGCACAACTGTGGGCTGCATTTTAACAATCACATATTTAATTAATTCAAGGTCAACTATGATTAACTTTTTTTCTGGAAGAATACTACATCAACATGGACTCCTACTAAGTTATCCCACACCTCCCTCTTCTTAAGATGAAACTCAAATCCACAAACATTTCACATGTGAAATTTAGTATCTGCACATTCTCCCTGAATATTATTACAGGTCCATTGGTTATTGGCATGTAACATCTCTTGTACTCAGAGGAAGAAAAATGGTGAAAGGAAATACAAGACAGCAAACACACAAACAACTACCAAATTGCATTATCTATTTATATCACTGTGTATGGGAAAACTGCCAACAGCAACACAGAGAGTGGAGGCAAACAATGTATGACCTAGATTCAGTCTACCCTACTAGCCCCAAAATTATATTATCTCACCCTGCAGATACACAAAGATTTTTATTCATTTAACACTTGTTAACCAGGAAAGTCTGACTTGGAGCACACCCACTTTTCAGAGGAGGCCCGGAAGAAACACTCCAGATGCATGTCTTTCTAACATGGGTGGAAACCAGAGCACATGGAGGAAACCCACACAAATGCAGAGAGGACATGCAGACTCCGCACAGACGGCACCCCAGCTGAGTATCAAACCGGAGAACAATTCTACTGCTGCACCACTGTGCCATCCAAGATGTAGCAACACAATTCTTAGGTACCTCTGTAGCCACATACTGGACTAAGAATAGCCTTCATCACATTCAGCAGGCATGTATGTACAAAGACCCAAGCACCTCTGTAGCTAGGTCTATTTGTTAACCTGGCAGGCCCTTATTTAATGCTCCTCCACTAAATTAGAGGGGGAAAAAAAATCTTTCCACACTGAGGACCAAAATAAATGATCTTTTGGCTAAGCTGCTTAAAGGATCTGGAAGGGACCATAACTTCAAAGTCTCCACCTCATCAGATTTAGTCCACTTTTCAAACGACAGTACAGAACTCCTTTTATGAAATTTAATAGCAACCTCAAACCATGATGGTCTCTCCTTTGTGTTCCTCTTATCCTCTGGTAGCAATTTAGCTGGAGTATTTTTTCTGTATGGGTTTTTTCTCTGACCAAGAGCCTTTGACTGTATGAGAGCTTAGGACCCTACCCCAAAAGTAGTTTAGTTTAGTTGTTTCTTCACCAGGGAATTAGCCATCTCTGACACATAGAGTGCAGAAGTAAGGAGTATGCTTATAAGACCTACCACACTGTCCTCATCTTGAAAATAAACACCTTTGCTTTGCCACAATGTCACAATGACTGCAGGATAAACCATTTTTTTTACCACCATGTTATGTAACTGTCCTATCCAAGAAAGCACGCACCCTTTTATGGTGACATAACTACAGTGAGTAGCCTAGGATTGGGCTAATTTTGTCTCCTTCCATGTGTGTCCATTTATTTGTTATTTATCCAGTGTTTCATCCATTTTCATCCATGCTATAACCCTTATCACAATCTGAGCCTGTCTATTCTAACAACTTTCCAGGAAGATTTGTGCAGTGGACCAAAAGTTATTAACATTAGCAAAATAAGATTTATACACACACACATACACACACACACACACACACACACACACACACACACACACACACACACACACACACATATACACACACACACACACACACACACACACACACACATATATATAGGTGAAGGCGAAGCCCCCCACATAGACCCATATATATATATATATATAAATATATATATATATATATATATATATATATATATATATATATATATATATATATTAATGAGGCAGAGTTATCTGACCAGGGTTATTCTATTACTGGAAGCAGATATATTTAAGCAATAACCGATGATGTGATGTGATATAGTGAAGATTTACCCACGGTTGGTTTGGATTAATCACAAGGGTGAAGCCCAAGTGATTAAATAAAGCCAACCGTGGGTAAATTTCAATATACCACAACCACAGAGTTGGTTATTGCTATTATACAATGACATTATTTAAGAAAAAAAATACTTACTTTTCTTAAATAATGTCTTTGTATAACGGCACATTACTGTTCTTCCACTGGTTGTCGTACACTGCTTCCTTGTTTTGATGTACTGTGCATGCATATGGGACTTGCGTCCCATGCATACCCAGTACATGAATGCTTTGAAACGGAAGCAACGGAGAAAAGAAAGTCTCCATTGCTCCATTTTTTTCTTCTTTTTTTTTTAAATTTGTTAAAAAACATGTTTTGAGCACTTTATACCAACAGAAAAAAGTCCGGGCAGCCAGACCTCTTTCCATTGGTATATTGTGGGATTTACAATGGGCACGCTGGCCAATTAGCATGCATGTTTTGGAATATTAATGGGGAGTCATTATATAATACTCAATATACATTGCAAAGACCTTGATATCATTTGCATAGCTTAAGAAATATTTAGGAACTTGTGGTTGAAGTTGTTAAAAAATACTGAAAAAGAAATAGGACATGATTTATAAACAGTAAACATGTGAGATATCTGACAACTTACAGTTTTTATTTCTGAGTCTGTTTTTACTGGCTTGCTTGACATGGTATTCTTAAAAACTGAAAAGGTCAGCATTACTTCCTCAAGAGAAGTTCCTGCTAGATCTACAAGATTCAAAGCTTAAAACTTGTGTGCGTGATGTTTTCAGACAGGGCCATATAAGGCCTTAAGGGAATGCCAGACACTAACAGCTCAGGCGACAACATGAGACACATTTTCTTAATTATTGATAGCTTATTGAGAATAGTAACCATACATATGCTAACCATAACATAAAGCATGTGTCGATCCATTATCATTTCACTCTGCATTATACTGAAGAAGTGCGTATGTAAATGTTACTATGCATACCAAGACACCATATAAATGATAATTAAACACACATGATCAAAACAAAGTAGCAGCAAGAAAGAGGCAATAATGACTAATTATTAATTCCTCTGTTAACATCTTAATGCACACAACACTGATGAAGCAAGTCAGTGCTGTAACTATAATGCAAAAATCGATTGATGGTACAGGGAGTGGAGCAGTCAAATCACTACAGAACATTTTGTGCTCTTGCAAAAATTCATTTCAGATGCTGGAAAAAAAACTTTAAATTGCATCATCTGGGTTTGGTGCTCTGGATAGTTCAATCTGCTAGTCTGTATTCCATCACTGTATACTGCAAAGGTCTAACAGAAACATCCAATGCACAGCAAGCAATTATGAAGCTGAGTTAAAGTTACAGACACAGAAAGAGAGAGAGAGAGAGAGAGCACCACATAGCCTAGACAGCCCACCATGATTAATTATAAATGTTTCATATTACTTCCACTGTGAGAAGTATTGTAAGACTATTATTTCTAAAACACTTTAATAAAAATAGAGCAGTGACTTTCATGTCTTTACATTTTTAAATCAGGTCAATTCTTCTAAAGTAATGTGCTACTTTTGTTATTATTTTATTTATGCATTTATTCATTTATTGACATTTAATTATTGGAAAGCCCAGTTGGGTAGATTCCCATTTTCAGTGGAGCCCAGTGAGAAAAACGTCAAAGTATTCTAAACAAATTTAAGAACAATAATTTTACAATCTTGAAAAATAATACAATAAAAAATCTACAGTTTAACAAATTGTGTCAAATTACACATAATGCAAAAACATTGGTCATGAATAGATATAACTTATATGACAAACATTTGATACTTAGAGAAGGTTTAGCCAGATTAGACAAAGTAAAGGTTGCTGTTGTTGTGTCTTTCGGCTTTTCCCAGTTAGGGGTCGCCACAGCGGAACTCTGGTCCGCTAATGATTGGTAGTTGATTTTTACATGCAGAATTACCAGCCCTGACGCACAACCTTCAACGGAGGTACGCCCATTCACGCATATCTCCACGCAAAAGACGCTCTAGCTGAGAATCGAACCAGACAGCGCCTTACTGTGTGGTGATAAAGTAAAGGTAATTTAGTATAATATAAACAGGAATTTCAATATGAAGTGGGACAAAAATGGGTTATGGCATATTTGGAAAGACACTCAGAGGACAGAAATTGATTGCAGTAAGGAAGTGAGTGAATAAGTTGGGTAAGAAGCTGTAATGTATGAATGGTTATGTTTTCATATTTAAAGATATAGTTTATGCTGGGGATGAGCAAGAACACAGACAAGTTTTGGCTAGGAAGTCTTTCAGTATGGTTTTAAAGGACTAGAGGGAGGGTATTGACCTAAGGCGTTCTGGGCCTTAGCAACATGGTATGAGTACAGATCATGCCCACCAGAACTGAAAGGTTTATGGACAGAGACAAGTGCTTGATCATTTGATCATAAAAAATGAGTGGGAACATAATTGTGTAGAATGGTATTTAGTGCTGTACAAGCAAATGGATGCTGGATAATTTTCTAGGTGGTGATAAGCTGTGTATATGTTAGTTGACTGGATAATTCTAACCAATTTAGGTGTTTGAATGCTATATGGGGGGGGGGGTATTTGCTGCAAACTTAGCCATGGTATTATTGCATTGTTTATGTTTTGTTTTTTGTGATGCCTGGAGGTTGCTAAGGATTCGAGTGCCATATAGTCATGAGGGGAGGAGGTAAGTAGAGGCAAGTGTAGTTTTAGAAAACTGCACCAAGTGAAAAACAGGATAAAAATCAAGACTCCACACTGGAAGCAGAAACTTTTAATTACAGCGCAGTCCATTCAACTCAGCACACAATAAAATGCCAATAGCAGCAGAAATCAACCCAATACAAGGTTGAAACAGTTGGCAACAGCAAATACAATGTACACAAGATAAAATAAAAACAGCAACAGTTCCTGCCTCTATCTTGATTTGCCAGAACACTTCCCTGTATTCAAGTCTGGCCTCCCAATTACCCCCATGGGCATCAGTTGTTACGTGTTCAATGACCATAAACTTGAATTTACAATTAGAGCATACAATAGAAAGCGTAAAAAGTGCACTAGTTTCTTTTGCTTTCAAAATATCATAAGTATGCTCAAATGTCCTCCTTCTGAAGTTCCTCTCTGTTTTTCCAACATAAAAACTATTACATGTTTTGCAAACTACTATATAGACCATCCCTGCAGTGTTACAAGTGTAATGTCCTTTGCATTTCAACCTGTAATTTCTTGCTGGTATAACCACTTCATCTTTGTCAATAATGTACCTGCACCGGTTACACATTCCACATTTGTATGTACCAAGTCTGTTTCTTAGCTTATCATTCCTCATATTCCACCTTTCTAACATTTCAAGTTTTTTTCCCTCTTTCTAATGAAATTCGGTAAGTCTGGTATAACGTTCTTAATTTCATCATGTACTTTCAAAATTCCTCAGTGTCTCACAATAATCCCTTCTATTTCTGTAGAAGTGGTGGAGTATGTATGAACAAAGTCAGCTTCATATTCTGCCTGAATTACATTCTGTTTCGTCTCAGGATTACAACATTTCCCCAGTAATGGACTATATTTAACATCTCTATCGCGAATCACTTCATCTATTAAACTGTTCACCAAACCTGGTGGGTATTATCTCTGTGTAAATAGTCCCTTAATAAATTCCAATTCATTATGAAACGTTGAAAGTTCACTACACATTCTCGAGGCTCTGATTAACTGCCCCTTCACAATGCCCTTCTGAAAGTTGGGATGTCCACTATACCACTGTAAATATGAATTTGAGAACGTATGTTTCCTGAATATCTTGGAATGAAAACACTTATTCACTGAGTCCTTATATAACGTTACATCTAAATAGTCTATTTTCTCTAGGGATACGGTTTGTGTAAATCTTAAAAAAATCAGTTGTCATATTGATGTAAGTCAAAAAGGATGTCAATTCATCAACTGACCCTTGCCAAAGTAGTTTTAGAAGAGTTGGTAAGAAAGTTTTTGGCTCTGTAAAACATCCTTAGTTTTTAGTGATTTTTTTTTTCTGTAATGCATTTTCATCCAAAATAATTTGCTATGGGAAGTGACTCAAATGGTTGTATTATTAAGAGAGGGGGTATTTAATTTTGTTTTTTCATGGGAGTAGGATTTGGGGGAAAAAAGATGTAGTTTGTTTTTTGGGGGGGTTGAGCATATGTTGTGAGTTTCAATTCCACATTTCAGTAGCTGTTAAAGCTTCCTGAGTAATTTTTTGGAGATGTACCAGGTTGTCTGATATGCATATGAGTGTGGAGTCATCTGCGTATTGTATTAGGGAGACCTGTTATGTGGCTGCGTGGAGGGTATTTCTGAGAATATTAAAGATGAGGGGACCAGTGATAGAACTTTGTGGTACACCAATGCTGACTGGGTGGCATTGAGAGAGGGTGGAGTGACATTTTACTGACAGATACCTATTGGGTAGGTAGCTTTTGAACCATAGAAGGGTGGGCTGAGACAGACCTAGTGAGGACATGTAAAGTAGAAGTTTGCTGTAACAACCTCTGTCGGAGGCTTTAGATTAGTCTAGAAATAAGGAGGAGACCAGTTTGCTGTTATCTCTAGCTTTATTGACAGTATTTATAAAGGTTAGAAGTCCAATGTTAATATTATGGAAGAGAATGAAAGTTGTGTTTTGTGGGGGAGGGGGTTCTTCCTGCAGGAGATAGTTTAGCAATTGTTTTTGAATACATTTCCCAAGTATTTTGGAGAAGAGAGATAAGATTGCTATAGGTCTAAAGTTAGTGATATCCTCTTTTGTGTAGAGGGGATATTGTGTAATCTGTTTTTCCATAGAGAGAAAGAGAGAGCAGTAATGTGGGATTCCTGGACTGAGACAGAATAGACACTGATACTGACTGCTATTTTAAGGTACTCACTTGGAAGGTCATTGTGAAAAACTGAAAGGCTGCCAGCCCAGCCAGAAAGAATCTTGTAAATAATTCTATGTGATTTGTAAATATTAATATAATCCACAGGCTGGTTTTACAAATGTAAAAAAGAACTATATGTTATGCTTAAACTATATGTTGTACTGAGCTTCAAAAATGCAACCACAATGCATTCTGCTGGAAGAAAGCTGATAAGTCAAGCATTCTATGACTGTTTGATCTCAAACTCGAGATGTGATGTCTGAACCAGCATATTTTTTCTATTGTTTTGAGACCAGAGTTAATTGCTAGATTTTACATGTATAATGTATTTTATTGCTGTGGTTTCCTGGCCAGCTGCAAGATTACAAAGATATGTTAAACTCTGAGTTTTCTATTAGCCTGGGAAATTAAAAACCAAAGACGTGTCAAGAATGATGTAATCTAAAATGAGTCAGGAGTGATGTATTAATAATTTAAGATTTTCTCAGAGAGAGAAAATGAGAGCATTTATGATTTTGTCTGAACCTGAACACATCTTCTCACCAGTACTCTGCCTTTGTTCTGTGTGTATATAAGTTATTTAGAACATTGTTTCTCTTAGAAATAGATAGAAAACAGCAAGATTAGACTAGCTGTTTTCTATATTTATGTCAGACTATTCTACAGTATTATTTTAAGCATTTTTCTGTGATGTCTAAACTCTTGACTAGCACTGTGTTGAATTGAGGAGATTTGTCTTGTGTTTATATTATTTATTATTAAACATTTTTAAACCTTTCAACTGTGGCTGTGTGTGTGTGTGTGTGTGTGTGTGTGTGTGTGTGTGTGTGTGTGTGTGTGTGTGTATATATATATATATATATATATATATATATATATATATATATATATATATATATATATATATATATTTATATGGGTACAATCTGAAACACTGAATGCTCGAATGCTCATATGAGTGAACATTGGTTTCAATGAAGTTTTTGTTGCCAGCATTTTGTATGGCATTGTGGCACAGCAGGGTAAGGGAATTCGCCCTTACCCTGCTGTTGTGTGATCTTAGAGTTGGTATGCATAATTAGCAGGGGGTGTGGGTGTGCAGAGCGGCTTGCCCCCTGCTGAAAAAAATGATTTTTATTTTTTTTTTTGTTTTCAGTCATTATATATTTGATCTAAAATTATCTTTCTTTTAATGGGTGCACCCTGCAAATTTGTTCTGTTTTTTTTTTTTGTTGAGTTTTACTGGCTTAGATTAAATGAATTTAGATAAGTCATGATCTTTAAGTTGTTTTAGATAAGCTCAGTATTAGATGAAAAGATATACACTTTTATATACACACAAACATGTATAAATATATATATATATATATATATATATATATATATATATATATATGCGCATCTACTTTCATTTACCAAAAACCCAGAATGTCAAATGCTATTTTCGCGAGACGAAAATAATGAAAGTGAAAATTCCAAACAGCATATTTTTTCCCAGGGAAAACACTTGCCCATTGTGGGGAAATATGCCCTTTTCCCCACTGTAGTGTAATCCTGGAGTTGGTATATATAGTTGTTGGTAAGTGGGTTTCAGATAGTCCAGTTTGTTTTGTGTAGTTTTGGGCAAGTATTTACTTGCCCTGGGAAAAACTACGATGTTCGAGCTTTTCATTTTCGTTATTTTCATCTCACGAAAATAATGTTCCACATTCTAGGTTTTTGGTAAATGAAAGTAGATCTATAGATATATATATAGCTCTATATATAAATATTTTTATATATACATATTCTTTTATTTGTGAATTAAATTAATGACTGCTGATAAGGGGGTGCTTATTTCATAATCTTGTAATGCGATACTTTATGTATTTGTCATTTTTTTCTGTTATTGCTATTTATTTTTCATATTTGACTCTATATTCTGTTTCTAGCACCCCCAGTTGTGTTTTCCAGAAGATCCATAACTAGAGTAGGGTGAAGTTGGTGGCTGTCCTTAGGGAGCACAGCTGGTATGTGCAGATGAGAAGTAAGTGGTGAATCAGATTCATATAACAATATATGAGTGATATGAATGGGCGTTCCTTCATTGAAGGTTGTGCGTTAGGCCTGGCAAGCCAGCACGTCAAAATCTACTGGCAATCATTAGCGGACCGGAGTTCTGCTGTGGTGACCCCTAACCGGGAAAAGCCGAAATAAACAAATTGTGGCTTCTGGAATGAATGGCAATATGGCAATACTGCATGTGTGATGTCAGATTGTTAGCAACTCTAGCAAGCAGCTTGTTACAGCTACATTTCCGACTGGAAGACCTGGAAGAATGGAAGAGCTGTTTTCTTTCTTTCTTGAATTCTTTATTTATCCTCAACTTTCTTCCGCTTTGGGTGAGCACCAGTCTGAAGATGTGCACGGTTTGTTAGATGGCCTAGCTATGGTGCTGTATTCTAGGCACAGATTTTCTAACAGAACTAAATCAAGCATTGCACTGCAGATCAGGAAATGTCACATTTGAGTAACTTATAAGAAACAGTATAATGATGGCTGTTGAAACCTTTCTGAATACCTTGTTTTCCAGCCATATTTTTTTTTCTAGAAAGGAATCATTATACATTTTCATGTAGTTTCAGACAGCTTGTTCCAAGACTAAAAAAATAAAGCACTGTATTCACTAATGGGTAAGAGTGGTGATTTATAAAGTGCTACAAAGATCTCCCTGAAGTGGTCAGACTTGCCTTGTAGAATTACTTAGGGTACAGTCTACAGACTATATTTTTCTGACTTTGACAGATGCTGCAGACTAGTCAGTGTTTAAACTGTTCACTACCACTGTGCTCAGATGTTTAATAATGGTGTCATCTTTTATGATATGATCATTTATTTTATAATTATAATTTAATTCCTGTATATCAAAGCTGGGATTCATAGATAAGTATTTTGCTGCTGGCAGTTCTAAATATCAAGCATGCTGTAGTATGATGCAGTCTGTAACTCCTTATATATTAATCAGGGCTGGCATATCGACAGTAATCAAATAAAAGGAGGTTGGAGCAAATTAGCGTGGCTGCTTTATGGCGACAACCAGTATTAGACAGGTGCAGTGCAAGTAAAGTGCATCAGAGTGGTGAATATCGCAAGAAAGTACAAAAGCATAACCAAGTGACCTTGAAGCTATGTGTGCTCACGCCTGCAACAAAGTACCGCATCAGTGTCATACATCCAGTGGCAGACAGGCCATGGAGGTCCAGCACAGCACAGTGCCAACTTGCTTGGTCATATAAATGAAGAGGAAGGGGGGTAATAAAGTTAGAAAAGGAGGAATATCAAGTAGAGAAGAGCACACAAGAGTAATCCTAAGGAATATAAGGAATGAACGGTAGGAAGAAGACCAGTCGTTTGTGGAAACGCTCAGATATTTCATATAAGAAGAGAAAGGGTAGCTGGGAAATACAGAGATGAGTGTCGTGGGAGAGCTAGAGACACAAGGGAAGGTAAGATCCGGGCACACAAAAACATAATCTGCACTTGGGATTCAGGCCAGTTATTTTACATTAAGAAGGTTTGTGGTCTGCCACTCTTGTGGGAGGAGAGGTTAGATTCTTCCCTTCTGAGCTGGGAATTTCTGGTTAAAGGATTATTGTGCCTGCTTTTTAAACTGTTTCTTTTCTGAAATTGGTGCACCTTGTTTGCTGTAGCATAGACTACATTCAGGTATGCTGAATTTAGCTTTGTTTGTATAACTTGAGCACTAATTCAGGCCATCTTTTTTGGAGAAGGTTCCCCTGCACCCTAATGGCAGGAGTGTGCAGTTAGAACTTGTTTGATTGAAGACTGCTGTACCAGGGCTCAGTTAGTTTGTTTAAATCAGTTTGCTTGTTTTCTATTGTTATATTAAAAAATGCACTATATTCATCTGCTTTTACTGTGTTTTTGTTTCTTCCTACTTTATTGCATTTATTCTGCTGCATTTATTACTGCTTGTTAGTAGCCTGATTACATTGCAACTGTTATTCTAAGCCTTTGGTTGAAGCACTTGGGCTTTCAGACCAGTTGTTTTACATTAAGAAGATTTGTGGTCTGCACTGTTGTGGCAGGACAGGTAGATTACATCCTTCTAAGTTGGGAGTTGCTGATTGAAGGCTTAGTGTCTGTTATTCTAAGAGTGTATTAGTTCTGGTTTAAGCACTTGGGCTTCAAGCCAGTTATTTTACATTAAGAAGGTGTGGTCTGCACTCTTGTGGGAGGAGAGGGTAGATTCTGCCCTTCTGAGCTACGAGTTTCTGGTTAAAGGCTTATTGTGCCTGCTTATTTTAACTGGTTCTTTCTGTAATTGGTACGCCTTGTTTGCTGTAGCATAGACTAAATTCAGACCTGTTGAATCTAGTTTTGTTTGTATAACTTGAGCACTAATCCAGACCATCTTTTTTTGGAGAAGGTTTCCCTGCACCCTAGCGGTAGGAGTGTGCAGTTAGAATTTGTCTGATCGATGACTGCTGGAATGGGGCTCAGTTTTTAGATTTTTGCTGGTTAATTTGTTTAAATCAGTTTGCTCATTTGCTACTGTTATATTAAAAAAATATACACTTTATGCATCGCCGCTTAGCTAGGGTTAAACTATTCCTGGTGCTATAAAGTCTGCTCTTCAAATTTTCCCTTAGAACTAGCCAGTTTTTTAGTTTTAGCACTCAAATCTGTTTCTTTGAACTGAGCACTTGTTCAGAACTCATTGTAAGCACTAAATAAGCTACAAATTACTACAGCATTCAACTTTTCTCACAGGTCTAGAGGTAAACAGTTTTTAGTACTTAATAAATAAGCACCTATCCAGGCATGTCTAAGGGTCAGCTCCCGGTGTTTTCTCCTGTCTACCTGATGAATCTGGGCATCTTGGGGGAATGCAGCAATTGCTTCATGAACACAGACAACCCTCTCCTCCTACCACCCAACACTACAACCTGTGAGAGATGCACTTATATAGCCAAACTGGAAGCAAAGCACTCTTCACCCAAGACTGGACTAGAAAGTCAAGCAGAGAAGGTAAACACTTGCACCACACCACAATCATCACATAGTCCCTCAAAACCTACACCACCAAAGCACACACATAGCAACACAAAACACACACCTACATTTGCAGAGGCTCTCAATAAAAAATCTGCTCAAGCAACAGAGACCTCCAGAGCAGTAACACATGCAACCTCCACCCCCAACACAACCTAAATGACACATAGCCCACAAACTCAGTGTGCCACTCAACCACAGCCCATAAGGCATGTCAGTGTACCCAACACTCTAGTCATAGGTGACTCTATAGTCAGGCACACTGATGTTCCATTCACCAGGCTAAACAAGGAGAAAGCTACTGTCAGCTGCCTTTCGGGTGCCAGGATCTGTCACATAACGCACGCACTCAGGTCACTCCACAGCAAGTACAAATATGACTCTGTCATTGTCCATGTTGGTGTGAATGACCTGAGATTTACCTCCCTGGACTACATGAAAAGAGACATGGAAGAGTTCTCCGATCTTGTAGCCCAGGCAGGTATGACCCAAGCCCTGAGTAGCATCCTGCAATCACACAAAATGATACCACAGTACAAGAACAAAATGACTGACTTCAACAATTGGCTAAACTTCTGTTGTCATTCTAAGGGGATCCAGTATCTGTCTGCCTGGGATGTCATGATTGACAGACCACGATGCTTTGCCAGAGATGGCCTGCACCTGTCACCCTTGGGATTCCAGATACTGGCTAAGGCTCTTGCCACCTCTATAGTGCCTTTTTTAAGCAAGGTTCAAATGACAAATTCACCACCATAACAGGTACAAGCAAGCAAAATCTGAAGGTAATGCTGCTCAATGCCAGATGTCTAAACTTCAAAATGCATTCACCTGAGGCACTCCTTAAAATGGTGAACATCGACATCTGTGCAGTGACAGAGACCTGGTTCAAGGCTCCAGAGAGCACCCCTACATTACCAGGCTATAATTCACACCACACCTTTCGGCCACCTAACCTGGACCGAAACACTAAAGGTGGAGGCATGTCCATATTCATTAAGGATATCCACACCTCCAGGCTAATTGCTCAGCATAATGCATCCGAGATTATCCAAGTGCAACTAACTCTGGGCAAGACCGCAATCCAAATTGTAACTTGCTACAGATCCCCCACCATGCCCCAGGATTCCCACTCCTCATTTCATGATACACTGGAAAATATTAGGGAACAACCCAACACCCTAATAATGGGTGATTTCAACTACCCCACCATTAACTGGGAATACTACTCATGTACCAACTGTTTTGCTCAACGTTTTCTGGAATTCATAAATTCCAAAGACTTGGATCAACTTATCCACACCCCCACCAGGGGCAGCAATATCCTAGACCTGGTCATTACCAGCATGGGCGACTGGTGTTCCACACCAAAGGTCAATTCCGCATTGGTCAAATCTGACCACAAGCTAATCAGCCTAGACATCTACATCCCACCCCCACCCCCCATTAGGGAAACACCCATAAAAAATTGCACCAAAGCAAACTTCACGCGCCTTAAGACAGAAGTGGCAAACTTCACGACACGCATGCAGATAGACAATAGAGATATGACTGCTGAATCCTACACAAATGCACTTTATAAGCACTTACATGAGTACATGGATCGTGCTACTCCTAACAGAACCAAGATGCTATCCTCCAAGAAAAGGAAGCCAATCTGGTGATCCCCTGCCATAAACAAATACTACAACAGAAAAAGGAAACTGTTGCAAAAAAGAGTAAAATCCCATGATTGGAAGAACTCCCTGGTCAGCCTCAGTAAGAAGCTGAGATCCCTCATAAAATCCTCCAAAGCTAGTTATGAAAACAAAATCACCACCGATTCTAAAGACAACCACAATGCATTCTATAGCTATGTCAAGAATCTCAATGGCAACACTCAGATCTGCTCTGAGTTACAGCACAATGGCACTAAATTTACAGAACCAACTGATATTGCCAACATCCTGGTAGATAGGCTTAGTGCTACCCTTACCCCCTCTCACTCCCTAAAGGGCCCATCTCTACACTGGAAGAATGCCAGGTTCCTGTAATCACGGCTGCACAGGTAAAAAACACACTCTCCAAAGCCAAGAACATAGCATCCATGGGACCTGACAGCATCCCAGGCTGCAGTCTACATGAACTACAGAATGAACTGGCACCCCACCTAAGCACCATGTTCAATCATAGACTCACCTCAGGCTTTGTGCCCCCTGAATGGTGCACGGTTATCCCACTCCACAAAGGGGGAGCCACCATGGACCCCGGGAACGACCATGGAACATGTATCATCATGGAACTTATAAACAAAAACATTGGTAATCTCCAAACTCTGGACCCCACCCAGTTCGGGTTTGTAAAAGCCAGCTCATGTCTTCTAAACCTGATTGACTTCTTTGTGGCAGTCACCAAAGCCGTAGATGAGGGTACGGTGGTTCACACAGCCTATCTAGATCTCGCCAAGGCTTTTAACACCATCCCTCACTCTGGAATTATAGATAAACTCACCAAACTAGGTATAAATCCCCATGTCACAAGATGGGTTGCCAACTGGCTCACTGACAGAACACACACTGTGAAAGTAGCAGACTCCAAATCCAACTTCAGACCAGTGGCAAGTGGAGTACCACAGGGTTCAGTCCTGGGTCCTCTCCTGTTTGGTATCTACTTCTCTGAAGTACAGGCCAACATAGAAGGTCTTTGAGTAACGAAGTTCGCAGATGACTGCAAACTAGGAGCCATAATTGAAACTCCTAATGATGTGGACATCCTACAAACCTATCCAGGTGCAGACAGACAAAGGCAATATTAATACGAAAGATGGGGATAACAGTGGATGGGAACAGACTGACAGGACAGAGGTGGGTACTTGGAATTGAGAGGACAGGACAACAAACAAGTCATGTGGAGTGACACACCCGGTGGAGAAATATATGGATAAGGCATAATGCAGGCTATTTGGCAGATGCCACACCAGCCTAGAAACCAGCCCACAAAAGACATCTGGCCTCATTGACATCAAGCATGGGCTGTGTCTCTGGCGACTTGATGGTTGGGGTTTGCTGGTTGCACAACTCAACCAGCCAGGCTAGAAGTCACTCCATGGTTGTGAAGCAGGTTTCCAGTTACCACTGCATCACAGATATTACCAGTATATGCAATTGATGCTTAGTGTCCACAGGGTGCCCCTCTGATCCACTATAAAAAAAGGAGTCTTCACCCCCCTTCCATAGAAACTATTAGTGAGCCCCCCAGGTTGCCTTCAGTATGATGACTTCTATCCTCTTGCTGAAATGCAGGCTTGGTGTCCACTGACAATCCAACACTAGAGGCATCAACCAGTACAGACTGAAATGACTGCCACATTTCCTCTGCTACCACCATAAATGGTCCTGAAGTATGAAAAGAAAACAAAAATGGAGCACATTAGTACAAACACTTGTTTTACATTCTATTATGTCTGTAGAATGCAGTAATTACTTTACATTCTATTATGTCTGTAGAATGCTTCTATTATGTCTGTAGAATGCTGTAATGTGCATGGCATAAACATTCCACTGCTGGTTGAGGTGCCTTTGCCTCCTTGCAATATCCTTCTATGTTTTCTCTCTCTTTCTGTCTCTGCTCCTTAGCTGCTGTAGGACAAAGTACGAAAAATGTAGTATACAAGTGGACCTGTGAAAAGAAATAGGAAAATGTGCTTACAGTAAAATTCTGTCTGCCTGTTACTAACTTCTCCTTCTCACTGCTTAACCAGGTTAAGTGCTATACCAATGTCTGCACTGTTCAACAGAATGGGTGATGCCAGTAGCATCACTCAGTGTCCTGGCAAACTTGTGCCAGCCATTGACCTTCTTCAAAGGGTCATTGTATATACCCAGC
Organism: Protopterus annectens; assembly: GCF_019279795.1. Taxonomy (NCBI): domain Eukaryota; kingdom Metazoa; phylum Chordata; order Ceratodontiformes; family Protopteridae; genus Protopterus; species Protopterus annectens. The sequence goes on along the minus strand of NC_056747.1, from coordinate 1,217,845,004 downwards.
AGGTGTACCTTAAAGTCACTATGGAGGAAGAACAAGAACATCCTGCTCTAGAGCCAGCCTCTAAGATGGCTCCACACTGATCAACAGGTTGATTTGAGCTCTCACAGTATGAAAGCAAAAACTGTTAAAAAGGGCCAGTGTAATTGTCTGTTTGGATAAGTAATTGTCTGTTTGGATAAAATTCAGTCACCGTTAATTACACTGCTTGGATACCAGCAAAGAAGACATTTGCAGATCCTGAGATGAGATCAACCAGAAAAGGAGAAAAGAAAATTATGGTTGGGGAGAATTCTGCATCTGTTCAGCAAAAAGCAGTTCAAATTTCAGCTTTGGTATGACATAGCACCTAGTAATGTAGAAGAAAAAAAAATCAAATCTATCAGAGGTGTTTAAAATAAATGAAACACTAAAAGGATATATTAGCTCAAATAAAAAAAAGTTTGAAAAAAAATAAAAGAAGTTTTAATTAGCTATTCTGATGACTTGATTAAACTGCAAAAATCAGAATGTGAAATAAAGAAAAGGCTGTGGAGCATGAGGCTTCTCAAGAAGAGCTGTTTTACAAAAGAAAGAGCACACAGAGAAAACCTCAGATTTTCTGTTGTACCAGAGAAACTAGAAGGAACAGATCGTATTACTTTTAGAAATGTACAAGTAAGCAACTGGGCTAGTGTTGCACAGCAAGATTTGTTGATTGAGAGGCCACATTGTGTGTATGCTCCAATCAGTAGCATAGTTAAGCAGGGCTAGAGAGGCAACTGCCCTGGGGGTAAGGTTTTGGGAGGAGGGGTGTGATCAGCTGATTCCCATCATTCTTTACTACAATACTGGCTTTTTTATATAAAACAGTGTTCATGTTTTAACTTAATTGCATAAATGTCCTCCATTATTTTCTGTAGTGCTAAAGTATAATAGGGGCATTTTATGTGACCACCCAGCACTCACTGCATCATGTTGGGCAAATCACAGCAAGCAAACATTTAAAAAAAGAAGAAAAGCCTTCTCCCAGGGTCTTCTACTCAAACCTCTTTGTGGAAATGCCTTGTTGCGTGTGTGTGTGTGTGTGTGTGTGTGTGTGTGTGTGTGTGTGTGTGTGTGTGTGTGTGTGTGTGTGTGTGTGTACCTGCTCATGAGAAGTTAGTTCACCTCTGAAATACCTCAAACACCCAGGACCTGTTCACAAGGAATTATTTATTTTACAAAGGGTCAGGTAAATAACTGAAAATGACTTTTTCTCTCTCTTTATATTTCTATTTTGTTATGTACACATCAAGGGGCAATCCAGGAGCACTGTCTGGTTAAGTGACTTTGTTAAAGTCGCACAGTAGTTAAATGAAGGCAGAAAGAAACAAACTCTTCAAATCCTTGACTACAGGAAAAATGTTATTAAGAGATTTGAGCCTTAATCCTCTGCGCTAACTTCCAGACCTTCATTTTTGCTAAATCACTGATAACTGCAGTCAGTCAGTCAACAATGCCAGTCATTAAAATTTCATTGTTTTTGTTGTTCAGAAAATACATGCAGCTGCAAACTCTGTTCTGTGACCTATCAAGTAAATTAGAGTGCTCTTCGTCTAATGTCTCCAGTTTCAGAACATCTCTGATTGCATTTCATTTTTATGTCCTGTCCCTCATTAACTAATGTGCTTGTTAGCACAGAGTACTAAAAATATGAGCTTTCAGTGAGTTGCTTTCTGTGCCCAGGGCACAAGATTTGATTAATTTCAAATTCTTTGCCTACTGTATGAATTTAGGCAAGTCATTTTACCACACAGTGCTCCTGAGCCACCACTGAAATTAAATAAGTAGGCCAGTAAACTTAGCTGGTAAATAAATAAGTAAAATTAAACAAAACTTTTTTTCTGATAAACTGCTAGGGATTACAGTCAGTCAGTAATGCTAGTCATTAAAATTCCATAGTTCTTATTCCTCAGAAAATATCTGCCAATGCAAAATGTGCTATTATATCAACTTTTTAAGTGAACTAGAGTTGTCTGGCACTTAAAGCTCTGAGCTGTTAAAACTGTTTCCTGTAGTCAAAAATATAGGGTTTTAATCTTTCCACCTCCATTTATCTACTATGTGACTATGACCAAGTCACTCAGACAGTGCTCTTGAAAAATGAACACTTTCTCCAGTGTTATTACCTGGTTAACTAGTACACAGAAGAAAACAATCTTTAAAAGTTATCCCTTTTAGGGTATTTGTCCCAACCCCATTATTTTTGGCTTTGTCCTGAACTCCTGAATGAGAATCATTTAGTCTATTTCTTGTAAAATTTATGGCTTTTTAGAAAATTGTTGTGAAATGCAGTCACTATTAATGACAAGCGTGCGAGTTTCAGATTCTGTATCCTTGCTAATGTAAAGCTTGTTCTTCTCAACTTTCTAAGTATATCAGAGAAATATTTAAAATCTCTTCCTGATTTTGTGTTTTTGTCCCTCATTCTTGAGCTAAGAGGTTGGATGGGCATGGGGGTGCAATGGATTGCACTGTATGTAATCCGAAATACTCTTCTCGGTCATTATTTATGCATTTGTTCATTCACTGGATTGCAAGCAATCATTTGAGTGTACACAGTCATACAAGGGGCTATAACTGATGCTCGTGTGTGTGTGTGTGTGTGTGTGTGTGTGTGTGTGTGTGTGTGTGTGTGTGTGTGTGTGTGTGTGTGTGTGTGTGTGTGTGTGTGTGTGGGTGTAAATACTTGGCTCTGGTATCCCAGAGCAGTTATGATGTAATGGAAGGAATCCATTGTAGTAAACAGGGAAATCATCTTATGAGCCATGCTCTTTTGGTATAATCCTTGTTTTTTGTTTTATTAACTGTTACAGTGTGTATTTTATTTGACTGTGAAGAATCTAGACAGAATGAAGTGGTAAGTTTAATGTTAATATTTTAACAAATATGCATTTTAATTTAGCTTGAATTTTTGCAGGAACAAGGATGTAAAATGCACTGTGTTAGCCTATTACTTGAAGCAGATACATAAGACTATGAGTTGTTAATAGGCTGATTCCTGTAGTTCATGTTTTGATTTTTGATTTAATTGGCTTTAGTTTGTGTTCTGTGTATCTCAGGTGAAGTCACTTCAGTAGACAGTGCTCCTGGGCTGGCCTTGAAAAGAGACACTTTTGTCCAGTGGGCTAACACAATGCATTCCTCATTTGTCTTTTGAATTCCTACACTATTCACATAGTCACCATGTGACTACGAATCCCAGTATATCTCTTGTACCTTAAAGAGCTGCCAAATGGATTTTCAATAAATGTGAATTTTGAAGAAAAAAAGTTTACTATTGTGCATGCTAAGTCTGTTTCAATGTGAGGGTGTTACGTTTGGTTTATCAAATGATTGTCAGTGTTTTTGCTTTAAAAGTTAAGTTTTAAATTAAATCCAAATCTCTGTGATCATTGCAAATGTTAACAACACAGTGCGCCCAAGTATGAACAGTGTTTTATTGTAAATGAGGGGAAACAGCCAAATAATCGAATATTAGCATAGTTAGGGGGAGGGGGGGTCACCAGTCCATTATTCTGCCTAGGGCCACATTTTGACCAGAATCCAACTCTGGTCTAACCACTAGCCAGAAGCTAAGGCAGACAAGTATTTCCTTTGTACATTTGTTTTGAGGATGGAAGACTGAGAGTTAATGCCCCCTGAATTGAAATCATTTAGTTTGTTAAAGTCTATGCCATTCTAAATCAGTACTAAATACTGTGAACTGCAATTCCCACTTGTCAATATATTTAACACATGGTAAAAAAATTGCAAGAGTGCTGCCCATTTACTCATCTTAACAACACACAATAAAAGGAGCTACTAACTGAATTGGTCCAAAAAGAGGGAAAAGTGACTGGGCAGAAAGTTTACTCTAATCCAATGCTGAAAGTGAAATGGATTAAGAAGGAACGGCAGCACTTTTTTCTGCATCCTGTCCCCAGTTTAGTGATGGGCCTTATCAGTAGTAACATTGGTAGCAGTCATGTATCATTGAGTATAGCTCATAGCTTTCAACCCTCACAGTTTTTGTCATAAAAGACAGACTTTTAAGCTAAAATATCAGTGGGTCACAACTTTCACTGTGGCCCCTTTAAAGTATGACCCCAAAGGTTCTTAACTAAAAAGACCACCAGCTTAAAAGACAAGAGGTACCAACAGAGGCTGAAAACATTATCTTTATTCAATGTCATACAGACTCCTTAGGAAAGATCTGTGCCTTGTCTTTTGGACCATTAGGGACCCAGTAGTGTAAGACCTGTTATCTCCACAAATTACACAGTCCTCCAATACCAATCAGTGATCTAAACATGCTTCAGCAAATAAACAAATCACTGTGGAGAGACAGATTTGTCACACAATGCTTACCTCTTCTGTGGCACAAACCTCCACTCCAAATTAAACAATGTGACAACCTATCTTCCTTCAAAAATGAGTTAGACATCTAGATGAGCATCCAAAGAACTCACCTAGCATGACTGGTCTGTAAGGTCTAAGGGGGTGCTAGCAGGGTGAAAATGGCCAAAGGGCCAAGCTGCCTTGTATTTTCTATGATTCCATGATTTCCAGAGTTAAGTCCAACAGCCATTGCACCAACATTAGTGGCGTGATGATGTTATTAGACCACAACATAACACGCATGATGGCTTCACCTGCCTTTGGCATTCAGCTGGTTAGAAACCTCTGACTCCACTTCATTAATGCAGAAAATCTGTGTAGTTGACTGATTCAAGGTACTTCTAGTTTATCAATAAAGGTAACAGGAAAAAAGTGCACAGAAATGTAGCACCGCCAGTGTATTTTTCTGTTAAGCACTTATAGTAGCATAACTCTCAACCTCTCAGTGCAAGAATTCTGGACAAAGTCAAAAATAATGGAGGGACAATGGACAAAGCCAAAAATAATGGGGGGGGGGCAACGGCCCAAAAGTCAAGGACAGACTTTAACTGTTCATCCTATAAACTTAGAAAAAGTTGCTACGATAACAGATTTTGCATTAGCATGCATTTTCTGAATGATATGAAGCCTGAAACTCAGTTATCTGTTATTATTTAGTGACTGCAGTCAACAATAATTTGACAAAAAATTTTATGATGAATATATCAAAAACTATGAGGAAAAATCTAGACATTCTGTGAATTTCTGGAGAACTGAGAAGTATGTATAATAGTATAATATGCCTCAGTTAGCAACTTGGCTAACAGCAGAACAAATAATATGGTTAACTGCGAAATAATTCTGAAAATTAATTGTGTGTGTGTGTGTGTGTGTGTGTGTGTGTGTGTGTGTGTGTGTGTGTGTGTGTGTGTGTGTGTGTGTGTGTGTGTGTGTGTGTGTGTGTGTGTGTTAACTATTCAGTCATGCAGGAGGTAAATGGAGTCTTAAGGAATCAAACCCTGGAGTACAAAAGCTAAGGAAGTAGTTTTCATAGTTTCCCTATTGATATGTCAGCACTTGTCGAAAAAAATAAAACTGAAAACCCAGAAAAAGAGAGGAAATCGTTCTTCTCCTTTAAACTTCTGGTACTTACGTATTATCACAACCAGATTTTCGCGGTTGCGAATTTCGCATATTTTGGTAGAGACGAGGTCATGAAACACTGTACGGTGGTATTCACAGTGTTTACTGCTGTGGAATAAGTTTGCATTAACTTGGGGAAAAGAAACATTCCAGAAAACCCTCTTCCAGTTTTTGCATGCATTACACACACACAGACACACACACACACACACACACACACACACACACACACACACACACACACACGCTTGAATCGTCATGCATGCTACCGTACTGACAAATGGACTATTTTCACTGAGTGGAAGGAATCCTTCAGAGAAGGCAAGCACACAAAGACATGAAGGATGGTTTTGGTTAACGTTTTATTTTTAACAATGTCTAAACATATGATCAGGTCCCACTGAAAAAACATGCTACATGCCACAAACGACAGGAAGAATCGTATCATCAAGCTGTTTCCTGAAGTGGTCTTATTTATTTATTTTATTTACTTATTTATTTATTTAACATTTGTTGACCGGGAAAGTCCGACTAGGTTCCACAGATCCTTAGGTTCCACAGATCCTGTTTTCAGCAGAGGCCCGGGGAGAAATGCTCCAGAAGCATGTCTTTAGAATGTGGGAGGAAACCGGAGTACCCAGAGGAAACCCACGCGAACGCAGGGAGAACATGCAAACTCCACACAGAAGGCACCCCAGCTGAGAATCGAAGGAGAACCTCTTGCTGTGAGGTGACAGCATTAACTGCTGCACCACTGTGCCGTCTTAATAGGTTTATTCAGGAACTGACTTTGAGTGTATCTTAGAAAGGGCAGGAATCCTTGAACTTCATATATTGAAATGTTAGAAGGTTGCAGGGTGTTTTTCGCGAGTCGCTTTCTCTTCGCTGAGGGTAGATGATGTTGATAGCTGATTACGGGTTCCTGATTAAACCGACTAACAACAGTACGGAAAACATGTTACTGGCTGATGCTGTACTTCTTCCTGTCATTACTGCCATGTTTGGACCTGAGCCTATGTTTAAATTTGTTAAAAATAAAAAGTTGAAGCAAAAGCATAATTCATGTGTCTGTGCCTTTTTATGTGGGGGAAACTGGAGAGCAATTGCAGTGAGTAAGACAGCAGCCCTGACAGTTGAAGCCTGTATGCACTTTACTGCGAGCTACATGACATGCTGGCGGTAAAGTGCATACCTAAACAGTGGCATTAGCTTACTCAATTTTTACTGATAACCCTGCCTAAAACAACTTTCAGTGTGAAAGTAAACCCATTGTCTGTCATTGTCACACCACTATTGGTTACATTTCCACATCGGGAAGCAACCATTATTATCACAAAAATCTGGTTGCGATAATACCTAGGTACCAAACTTCTTTTTTTGCAGGGAGTTTTGCCTGATCTATACACTAACTCTGAGATAACCATCCCTAGGAGAAAAGGGAATATTACCAGAAATGGCCATTTCGGACTTAGTGTTAAGTCCATTTTTCAGCCATTCAGTCTCCCTGTTTTGGGACTCTAGCAGGCCAGGACATTTCAAATGGTTACTATTTTCACAATAATAGCTCCTGGTTTTAATCCTCTGCACCATAATCATCCCTCTTAGTTGTCCCCTGATTTTGCAGAATGTCCCTTATTTTGTCGAATATTATAGGTATGTTCCTCATAAATTTTTAAACCGTATGTTTTTTTTGGGAAATCATTGAGGATTGCAGTCATTAAATAATAACATAGACCCCCCCCCCCACACACACACACACACACACACACACACACACACACACACACACACACACACACACACACACACACACACACACACATGCACACACACACATGCACACACAGTCATCCCTTCATTAAAAAAATGTATGCTGAATACAAAGCTACATAATATACCTCTTTTAATGTGCAGTCATAATGAACATTAGATACTAAAGGTTTAACTAAAATGTTGCTTATTAAGATGTGAAACCTCCATAATGACTATATACACTTTACATCGACCACATTTAAATGTAGTTAAAGTCTTGTTTGCCATATCTCTGAATGCATATGTTGTGTTTCTTTCCAACAAGTTCTTTAAAATTCTGTATCTTCCTAAAAACAAAAATTTTGCAACCCTAACAGACAAAATAATGTCAATGTCTGGCATTCTCAAGTTCATCAGAACAGACAATAGGCAATCTTTTAACAAAAATTATTTCAAGCAGTTGTACGGAAACTTAGCCAAGCATTGTAGAACAAAGACTTCGGTATGGTCAGAAGCTAGTGGCATTGAAGAATGATTCATAGCCAACAAAGGCAAGGCCATCAGAATTGTTAATACACAAGTAATACTTCCTGACAACAATTTTGCACCCTTCTAAAGAGATATGGAAGCATGATCCCTCCAATAAACTGAGTCTCCCCAGCACATTTTATGCTTAGTTACATACCAATAGACAAGCCAATATATACAAACTTAAAATGGAGCAGTGTATGTTATTAACACAGCTGACTAGTGCAAACGTTCACCTCTTTGCTATCTGGTACAGGTGGGTCTTCTTTGTGATACTCAGTAAAAACAAATGCTTTCATTTTTGTAATTACAGTAACTTAATACCATATAAATAAATAAATGGTGCATATATCAGGTGACGTAGGATAATAAAGTAAATATTAAATAGGTTCATAGGTTCAAAGGGAAGTGGTAGGCTAGCTGCCCTTGTGTATTATTTAAATCTAGTCAATTTCCCTTTTGGTGCGTGAATTAACCAATACCTTTTGGTGATTGGCCTTACCCATCCCATAGTTGATAATTATATATTAACCCTAATGAGAATAACTGGGATCATACCACAGATAATTTTAGAGGACCCATGCATGGAACAAAACATTTAGGAGCTGTCTCTGTCCAATAGTACAGGGAGCATTCCTGGGGTAAATTATCTATTACCCATCCATAGATCCAAGTTGCACTTGAATATGAAATGAGATGAGCTTTAATGTTGATGGGGAATCTGTTCCACAGCAGTGGCATCCACTGTGAGATACACATGTACCTCCAAAACATTCTGTTGATGTTGCAGAACAGATTTAGAACCCTAGTCTGAGTATTTCTAATGCAATCTGTCTTGTTGATGTGCAGTAGGTCCATCAGTATTGGATCACAGGATGATGCCTTATATGCCACACATATTCTATTAAATTATATAAATATATATTAAATTAATTCATCTTTTCTTCTCCCCTTATAATAACTTGATTTTCTAATCTCAGGGTAATCAATTGTGATATATATTAAGAGGAAACCCCTATTTGGGCAGATTTTTTTTAGTGGCCATTAGATGGCCATTCTACTTTCAGCCAGCAGATGGCAGTCTTGTCATAACAGTTTATGACCTTTTTAGAAATTCATCTTTTGTTAGTGATTCATAATAAATGAAATAAAATATCATGCTTCTAATAAATTATTACTCTAAACAATATTCTGAAATATGTGGGCAAACTAATTAACTAATGTTTTACTAGAAAATAAGAAAGAAACATCTGTCTACACACTCATGGTGTGTGTGTGTGTGTGTGTGTGTGTGTGTGTGTGTGTGTGTGTGTGTGTGTGTGTGTGTGTGTGTGTGTGTGTGTGTGTGTGTGTGTTTGAGTAGGATATAAACATGCAGAAACAAACAGACTTCTGTACTTGAAAAAAATACTAAAAAATGGGCAAAACTACACAAAGTGCAAAAGGAAAATACATGATCTTCTTTTTCCAATAGCTCAACTAAAAAAATACAAACAATAAAATAAAAAGAATAAAAAGCTAACAGTAACTTGAGATACACTTTATCTGAATAGTAATATGTTAGGGAAAAAGTTTTTCATTAAAGGTTTTACATGAGGTGCATGATTAGGGTTATGGTAAGAAAAGTATTGATGGACAGGGGTGCTTCACCCCTCCTTATATCACTTTATTCATGTGTGTTAACCCCAGACCTGCTTCGGCCCCTAACTACAATCCTTCATATTACCTTACAAGAACATTTTTCCCTAACAATACCATTTCACAACATGCTCATACAAATTTAACATATACTAGCACATAAGCAAAACACTAAATTTATCCCCTTACCTAGATTTTATTATAATCCTAACCCACAAACATTTGCACACACACTCCCATCCCCTAATGTCAAAAATTTAATACAAGCAAAGGTTTCGTCACTAACACAGACAGCCACTTACAATACCCATCGCCCCACAAAAAATAAACATTCCTCCTTTTATCAACTTCTGCACTCAACAAAATGCTTTTGATAAACTCACACAACAGTACATTCTTTCAACAAAATGAGCAATTAACAGAATATACTGCAACCATATCTATCTATCTATTTATAATTATGCATATACACATATATATATATATATATATATGTGTGTGTGTGTGTGTGTGTGTGTGTGTATACAGATATATACATGGGTCTACGTCACATGACTGAAATTTCATTTGACTAACTTTCATTTGACTGAGACCAAAATACCTAATTTTCAAAATACTGAAAACTCACTTGACTGGAACTAATAATACTGAAACCTTGCAATGCTAATTTTCAAAATACTAACTTGTAAATGTAGACATGCACACTTACTGCTGGGAACGCACAAAACATCCGCCATATTACTTGAGATACTTCCCCTAAAAATGTAAACAGACATACCCACATTTAGAAACACTACAACACTACTTTCTACATGACTATCAGTATTGTAACAATCAGCACTATATGTTACAGTAATTCTTTTTCTCACAAGCAAGTCACAGGAGAAGGGAAACCCACATTATGTCCATGGCTTACAATTCAGTATAATGAGATTCAGTCAAATGAGTTTTCAGTATTTTGAAAATTCAGTCAAATGGTAAGAAATTCAGTCAAATGAGATTTCAGTCATGTGAAGTAGATCCATATACACAAATCTTTTAGGATATTAGCAACATAAATGAAAGAATTAAAACACACTAGCCTGCATTCATAGTCTACATTACATATTACATTTTTAAGCAATTAATCTAAGCCATATAGTTTTAAATAAATTTCAGGTTACCAAGCCACAGTTATTTTTATAATAAATATCTTAGGAAATACTTGGAAAGAAATATATTGGATCTAATAAAACGGTTGCTACAAGGCATGTTAAAGGTGTGCACCTCGAGGTAACCATTTCTGATACATAACAGTCCTACAACAGTGTTGCAGCACAAAGACATGCAGCACTGCTATGGATTGTCCCCACTGCTGTGCTAAATGCTAATGAGGCAGTCTGGGGGACAGGCATATAGGTTTATAGGTTTATACTAGGCTAACTGCCCTTGCAAGCCATTTTAAGCCTAGCCAATTATACCCTGTGAGATTCAAACCCTGTACCTTGTGTTTGTAAGGCAAACACCTTAACCATTAGGCCACCCTCCCATGCTAATCTGCTATATGCTCTCCCAAGAACTGCCTGTGTGTGGTAAGGCAAATTGCTTGGCTGCGTAAAGTAACACAGCCACTCCTGGCCATTCACAGTAATGTACATGGCCAAAAGGTTGTGTCCTTCGATCTTGGTAGCAGTAAGCGCTGGGGAATCAAGTGGTCAGGTAATGCTGATGGTGTGTATGTGTGTATGAGGGGCTACGAGTGTGAGTACATCTCCAGGAAGATAACAGTAGGAGGGTTTGTGAGTAGCTTGAAGTGTGTGTGTGTGTGTGTGTGTGTGTGTGTGTGTGTGTGTGTGTGTGTGTGTGTGTGTGTGTGTGTGTGTGTGTGTGTGTATGTGTGTGTGTGTGTGTGTGTGTGTGTGTGTGTGTGTGTGTGTGTGTGTGTGTGTGTGTATGCATAAACTAGTGAGTGTGTGTTCGATTGAATGATATTGGGTGAGTGGGCTGTGTGCATGTGTGTATGTGCAGGCAAACTTGTGAATGTGTGTGAGTGAATGAAACTGGGTGGTGAGTGGGCTGTGGCTGTGTGTGTGTGTGTGTGTGTGTGTGTGTGTGTGTGTGTGTGTGTGTGTGTGTGTGTGTGTGTGTGTGTGTGTGTGTACGCTTGTGTATGGAATGAATGTGTGGGGGGGTGTGGAGGGGTGGGGGCTCGGCTGGGCTGGCTGTCACACTTCCAAATGTGTCTAAACTAGAAAACAAAGCATACAACATTGGGTAGGAGGGACCACCAGACACCACGGATAACTCTACAGATGTGGGTCAGTGACTACTAGATACCAAGAATAACCCTATAGATGTGGATCAGGCAAAATGCTAGACACCAGGGATAACTTCCCATGCTGTTATGGCACTTACACATGACAAAGATGGGGATCACTAGAGTTTAGGAATAACTTCTAATGCTGTAAAACACTTATACATAACAAGTATATGGAAAACACCAGGGATGCTCTATACAGAATGCCTTAAGGTAATTTAATTAAAAAATAAATAAAACATGGTGCAGTGAACCGCTAGATGTGAAGGATACTATTAAATGTTGCATCTTAAAGGCACTAAAAGGATTTTTAACCTGCACCATCTTACTTCTTACAGAGAATATTAGTTCTCTCCACCACCACCTTGAAAAAAAATAAGAATTAATAAAAAAAGGCAGCTACAAATGAGAGGTAAAAGGATTTGATCCCAGTACCCTTTTCACAGTAAACCTCAGCACTAACCAGTAGTTTTTTTTTACATATGTATATATATATATATATATATATATATATATATATATATATATAGTGAGGATCTCTGACATTATTCCATGCCTGCAACATATGAGGGGGAGGGACAGGGAACGGTAGGTGTATGTCTCAACCTCATACTGCAAGAAATCAAGACAGAGTCAAAATTAATGGTGTGACAAATTTAGGGATAGATTTTAATTATGCATCCTAAAACTTAAAAAGCTGCTAGTCTAATAGCTTTTGCACTTGCATGTATTAACTGAAGGGTATGAAGTGTAAAACTCTAATGTCTGGCATTAATCAATCATTGAAATCATCCATGATGTATGATGGCAGGAAAATGGAGATATCAGAGATGATCTGAGAACACAGGGGGTAAGGTGTGTGTGTGTGTGTGTGGTGTGTGTGTGTGTGTGGCGCGTGCGTGTGTGGCGCGTGTGTGTGTGTGTGTGTGTGTGTGTGTGTGTGTGTGTGTGTGTGTGTGTGTGTGTGTGTGTGTGACAGAGTAAATGAGGGGAATATCTGTGCTAACACAAAGTTGTCGCCTCCACTGTTAACTACTTTTTGAAGTGCTGATCTGCAGTAGTTAAAGGTGATTCAGAGACATGCAAATTAGCTGATAATGAGTTCCTTCCTAATAGTGGCTCATGTGTCCCAGAACTGCAAAATATCACAACATGGAAACAGCCTTTTACCGCAATCCTTAACACAATTGATAGGAGTTCTTCCTGAATACCCAGATTATATCTTTGAAAGTAAACAAAATAGTGAAGAATGAATTTTTCTGCAAGTAATGCTATGTTTACTTTGGTTACTGAATTGTGTCTCAACCACAGAAACAGTTAATATAAATGCAAACGCTGATATCTGCATTATTAATGTTACAAAATCCCACTAATGCTGATTTTTATGGAAAACCTGAAAATGTCTTTGTAATTATCAGTCAGTAGTTATATAATCATCTGGCCAGTTATTTAAAGCTGTGGTGAGTTAAAACTGAATTCTTCTACTTTTAGGCTAATGCAAATCTAGAATAATAAAATAAAATAAACAGTCCAAACTTTTTGTCTTCTTTTCCTTTAACTGCAGGGGAAACAACAGAATGCAACATTTAGCTTTTGTGCAATTTCATCTACAAAATGTTAATAAGGGCTTTTCCTTCCAGCCGCAGCTTGACACTATCCATATAGTTTTATTTTCTACTTTAAAAAGATAAGAAAGGCTACTTTAATTATGAGAACCAAAGTTGGAGAGAATTTATTATTTCCACCCAATACATCTGAAGTAACTCATAAGAAAATTGCCCTTGCTTTACAAATGAAACTACTGTTAACAGCTGTAGACATCGTCTCAGCTTCATTTGAACCTGTACACAGTTTTTAGACATCGCCTCAGCTGCATTTGAACCTGTGCACTGTTTTTAGACATCGCCTCAGCTGCATTTGAACCTGTGCACAGTTTTTAGACATTGTCTCAGCTGTATTTGAACTTGTACACTATTTTTAGACATCGTCTCAGCTGCATTTGAACCTGTGCACAGTTTTTAGACATTGTCTCAGCTGCATTTGAACCTGTGCACAGATTTTGTAATGAGTGGATAACACAGTCTATATTAACTGTGAAAACATAATGTCCTGTGTGCATCTGGAACTCTTTCATAAGAAATGAGTAAATGAACAGTCTTTGTATCATTGTTGAATCAAGGTCTCGAGCAGGAGCTGTTTATATCCTTAAGTAATGAACAGTGTACTATCTTTACATTATTGGGAGAAACAAGTCCTTCTTGTACATGAGATATGACAGTCAGAAGGAGTCTCGTGAAACTGAGGTGGCAGCTTAGGTTACAAGCAATAAGTTTTCCAGGAATTAATGATCATATTTCTATCCAGCCCGTTTTATTTAAAGAGATCAGCTAAGTTGTAGGTTGTACACAATTAAGTTCATATTATTTTGTTCATCTGCCTTTTGATGCACCTTTGTATAATTTCTTAATTAGATTATTTTTATTATATTATTGTTAACATGCATTTTATAAATCATTTTGTAGTGTGTATTTTATGTGGGGTATGCCTTTAAATAATCATTCTTAATAAACTTAATAATTAAGCATCATAATGGGTATATAAAGAATTAATTGGTGTGTTGTGGTATTCTAATGAAGTCCTGCTTGAGTAAGGCCTAAAGTGCTCAATAAATCTTTTGGTTTTAACTTGTGGTGAATCCTTTGGACCCTGGCTCCTAGCATTACTGTTTTATTAGTCTCATGTGAAATTATGCCTGGAGTATGTTCTGCCTTTTCAATAAAGAGAAGAAAGCAATTTCCCTATGCAATAAACAAGCAGGATTTTTAAGTTAATGTGCTGAATGTGGTATGATTTTCATTGAACCAAGATATGTATATGGAAGCTTAAGAAAGATATATGAGAAATATTTAAATAAATCACATTTTGAGATTTAAGGAATGAAAAATTATGATCTCACAAAACCACATATCATTAAGACCTCCATGCAGATATCTCTGGGCATGAATCTCTGCTGTGGTTGCATTTCAATAAGTGTTTTGTTATATATTAGTTAAAAATACAGATAGCATGGTACTTATGTAATTCCAATACTACAGTTACAGTTTACCTCTTTTTTTCTTATAGGTTCATAGGTTTATTTATTTATTTTTATTTATTTATTTTACATTTGTTGACCGGGATAGTCCAACTGGATATATGGCCATTTTCAGCGGAGGCCCGGGGAGAAAATCTCCAAGATAATAATACACATCGAACATTTAGTAAATGCTAGTTTCAAGCAGATTACAGTCATAAGCAATACCAGCATTTAGCACATATAGTACTAACTTATTATAAAACACTTTACAAAGCATAATATTATTTTCAAAGTTAAATACACATAACATTACATTCAGGTTTAAGACACACTGAGCAGCAGTTATACAACTGACCCTTCCTGAAATGGTGTATTAGAAAAAAGTTAGAAGTAGTTGAAGGTAAGGCACCTAAGTGATAGAGAGGTCACTAGTCGGGGTTAGTGCAAGGACATAACCAAGGAGTTTTGAAGTATTTCTTGAGTTTGTTTTTGAAATGAGTTAGTGAGGGTTCTAGGGTCAAGTCAGCTGGGAGTCTGTTCCATGTTTTTCCAACAGAGTTGGCAAACAGAGTCCCCAGCTGAGTAGTTGGATTTGTATGTTTGAACTAGGAGTCTAGTGGATGATTGCAGTGGCCGGGTGCTGGCATAGGGGCCAATAATATTTTTTAGTGCTGGTGTATTTTCTGGTTGGTAAAGGACATTATGTGCCACTATTAGCTGGTTGAACTCCAGTAGGCTAGGCAGTTCAAGCCATCCTAGGCGATTTAGGTTGTGACAGTGGTGTGTCCAGTAGGCTGTGTCAGTAGCAATCTGGCAATGTGGTTATAGCAGGATGATAGTTTATTATGATCTGTTTTGTTTAAGTTGGAGAATAGAGGTGAGGCGTAGAGAAGAGTTGATAGTAGATGGGAACGGGCAATTGCAGTTCTAGCAAGTGGGGTATGGAAAGGTTTGATTCTGTAAAGAGAGCCAAGTTTTTTATTAATGGTTTTGATAGTTTGATTGATATGCGCATCAAACTTCAGGTTATCAACTATGACACCCAGTAGTTTAGTTTTGGCTTCTGGGGAGATGATAGTGCCATTGTTAGCAGTTATGTTGAAGGATGGCAGTAGAGGCCTGCGTGTGGGGGAGGTTCATAGGTGTTTACTAGGCTAATGACCACAAGGGCCTTTTTAAGCCTAGCCATGCATCATAAATCTCTGACAAGCTCTGTTACCCATAATAAGTGCAAGCATGGGCTTGGGAGATGAACCATTTACAGGCTACCTGTTTGCATTAGGACACAGGTGCCAAACCAGGGATACATTTCCATTTTTCCATCTAATTGTCCAAGTTGCACATGAATTGGGTTAGGGAGGAACTCTGCTTCACATCAATGGGGAGCCTGTTCCATAAATGGGGTAGTCTCTGGGATACATACCTATCTCTCCAGCAGGTCCTATTTATATCACAGGCAAGATTTAGGTCTTTAGAACAGGTAATTCTGCTACTGTTTGTTTTGTGGATATGCAGGAGGTCCATCAGAGTGGAGTCTGCCAATGCCCTGTATGCCAGGCATAGCTCTCCCCACAAAAGCCTGTAGGAGACAGAATACAGGGATAGGGCCTTGAGGTGGTCTGCACAGGACATATTACTTACACCCTGTATTCTTTTAGAGAGGAACCTCTGTGGACATTCCAGTTGTTGGATATGCCTGGTTAAGTACATACCAAAGGGGGTATTTTACTCAATGGTAGGTCTGAGGAATGCCAAATACAGCGGAACAATAACTTCCTTCTACTTAGATGCCATACCTTTGTTTTATAAGTTGTGCAACATAGAATGATTTCCTCACCACTGTAGACATGTGATGATCAAAGGCTAGATTACTATCTATGTGTGTCCCAAAGTCCCTGACTATCAGGTCAACTCTAAGGGGTGTGTTGTCAATATGATAACTTCCCAAAGGATACTATTATGCATTTCTTGGTATTTAGTTTTAGGGCTCTATATCAGCTTATCAAAAGCTGATAACATCGAATGCTAGTTGATCGATCTCTAAAGGTCGAACAACCAAAATAGCAAAGACACGGAACAGCGATTTTTTTTTCCCAGGGAAAAAAATTGGTGGGCCATTGTTGGGTGTTTGCCATTTCCTCCACAGTGGTGCGATCTCAGAGCTGGTATATTTAAGTAGAGGGGTGTGGGGGGCAAAGACTAACTTTATGTTGTTTTTTTTCTTCTTTTTTTTTTTTGCAGAACAGAGATTTTTTTTCCCTGGGAAAAAAATCGCTGTTCCATGTCTTCACTATTTTGGTTATTCGACCTTTTCTGGTCGATCAACTAGCATTCGATGTTATCAGCTTTCGATAAGCTGATATAGACCCAGTTTTAGTCCATGGCTCTGACACCAGTTATATGTCTGTGTCAGCCCCTCCTGGAGAATATTTGTGTCAGTGTGAGATTCAATTGCAGCTCCTAATTTGAAATCATCTGCAAATTTAGTAAGCCAGAGACCACTGACATTGGCCTTGATCTCTGAGAAGTAAATGCCAAAAAGGAGCAGTCCAAGGACTGATCCCTGAGGGATTCCTTTTGTGACTGGCCTCTTTGTAGAGATGGACTGTCCAATTCTAACTTCCTGGGTCATGTCTGTGAGCCAGTTGGCTATCCACTGAGTGACATACTGGTTTGTACCTAACCTCCTGAGTTTGTTAACAATACCTGAGTGAGGTATTGTGTCAAATGCCTTGGTCAGGTCAAGGTAGGCAGTGTGAATGACTTTGCCCTCGTCCATTGCTTTAGTGACCTTCTCAAAGAAGTCTACCAGGTTGAGTAGGCATGATCTGCCCTTGACGAAACCAAAGTGGGTTGGGTCCAGTGTCTGGAGGTTTACTATATCTCTGTTGATATCTCCATGATAATTCTTTCCATGGCTTTACATATAAGACTAGTGAGACGTATGGGTCTATAGTATCCAGGGTATGTAGATCGCCCACCTTTGTGCAGAGGGATGACTGTTGCCTTTCTCCATTCATGAGGCATAAAGCCTGTTTGGAGGCTACAGTTAAATAGTAATTCCAGAGGCCTGATAGATCATGTTTCATGCTATTTAGAAGACATCCTGGAATATTGTCTGGGCCCATTGGTGCAGTGTTCTTGGTCTTAGAGAGAACATTAAGGACCTGTTCCCTAGTGATAGTCGGGGGAGTTATATTTGATGATATTTCCTGAGGGAAGGTTGAGGGAGAGAGGAGCAAAGTTGGAGCTGAATTTATCAGCTAGGAGGTTTGCTATATCTTCTGGCTCAGTATAGGTGGCTCCATTTACAATTAGCTCTGCACACAACTGTGTATTGCCTTTGAGGTTGCTGACATAGCTAAAGGATGCGTTGTGGTTGTCCTTGGCCTGGGAGCCCAAACTTCCCTCAAATTTGGCTTAGGTAGACTTTATTTGTCCTCTGAGTCATTTGTTTAGTTTGATGAGAGTACTTTTATCCTTCTGGGTGCTGCACCTCCTAATTTTTGCCATGATTTTTGTTCCTCCTGTTATACATCCAATTGATTTTGTGATTCCACCAGGATGGCTTGTTTTTTGAGTTAGATCTGTACTTCTTCCCGGTGGGTACAGCTGCCTCTATGCAGCTGTTAACATGTTTGTAGAGAGTATCTGTGAACAGTTCTGCATAGGCAGAAGTGTTCTCAGGGTTTATAGGGGCTTGAAATTTTGCCAGGTTCTCACTTAATAGCAGGAGGTTAGTCTTAGAATAGTTCCTGAATGTTCTTGGTTGAGCTGATCGTCCAGGTTTTATTTTTTCTTTAAAGGAGACCATTTTGTGGTCTGACCTTACCGGGAAAGGCATTAAAGAAGGGGGTGTGCAGCACTCTAACATATTAATGAGGACGAGATCCAGTATGGTTGCACCCCTGGTTGGTGTATTGACTACCTGGTCTAAGGAGTTTGTGTTTACAAAATCCAGTAATCCCTGTACATGTACGTTTGATGTCGTATAGGATTCCCAGTTAATAGTGGGGTAATTTAAGCTGCCCATGAATATGGTATTGGGTTGGATAGTTAGTGTTTCTAATAAGTTAAAATACATAGTATGGGTTTCCTGGGTTATAGAGGGGGACCTATAGCTTGCAAGGAAATGGTATTGAATTTTACCTATGGTGATTTGAATATGGAGCAGCTCAAGTGCATTGTCCTGTTTGACCAGCCTTGAAGTATATTTATTTTTGATGTGAATAGAGACACCACCACCTCTGGTCCCTGCCTGTGAAGTAGCTGGTCTTTATACTCAGACCAGAAATAATTTGGTCAGGTTTCTACTTGAGACCTTTTGAACTATGCAAATGGCTGGTGATCAGGACCCCAACTGCAGCAGTTCACCCTGGATATGTATAAGGGCATATGTATGTCGAACTCACATGTATGTTCAGGTGAGACACTTGATCACTGATTGTTACTTAACCATCTTTTTAGAACATTTTAGCCTTTTCTGTGATTCCATTTGTACTACTTGTGTCGTTATGACATATACATGACTCCTTTGCTCAGTTGTGAATACAGGTTTGTGTGGTTATGTGATATAACTGATAACACATTTTCCAATAAGAAAAGAAAGACAGCAGTAACTACAAGGATGATTACAATCAGCAGTAACCAAGATAAAATATTGATCTTCAATGACCCAAAAGTAGTAATTAACCAGTTGAACCAGTTATCTTGCTCTTTATTATGAGCTTTTTTGCTACTTCTTTAATCTGATCTAAAGGAAGGTATATACCTTTTTTTAATTTTTTCTGTTACAAGTTATTAATGAAGGACCAAGGGGGGAGATTTGATTAATAGGACAGAAGAACTAGAATAAAAATGGATAATTAAACTGATTGCAGATAAACCTCCAGGCATTAATGATGCAGTGTCCCTCAAACCCTTCCTCAAAGCACGGGCATTGAAGCATTGAAAGCTTTTTAAACACTTGTGTTTTATTCATACTATATTGACATGCCCTTAGTTTAACAAGATGCACTAATTGCTTTTAATGTGTTAATGCTCAATGTTCTTTTTATATATAATGTACTGCAGTTGTGTCATTTTGTAACAGTCTGAAGAAGCGATCTGGGCAGATTGTGAAAGTGCTCACTTTTGCTATTTTATTTATTAAAGTGTTATACTCTTGTCGTGGAACTCTGCAACTTCTTTTTTTCTAACAAAAGCTTACATTCACTGATCATGTTAGAGGAAAATGCTGGGGAGTTTAGAGATTAGTGGACAGGTGTGTATGTTTATGGTTGCATTTGTGAGTGTACGCAGAGGGATGAGTGGCCTCAGGTATGTGTGTGTGTGTGTGTGTGTGTGTGTGTGTGTGTGTGTGTGTGTATATGGGGGGCTGTCAAATCTCCACATTCCCCAGACTAATAAGAAAATCCTGCAATACTGCGGTGGGGGAACACTGGACACCAGAAATCTCTCTTCATATTCTGTCTTACAGACAGTTACAAAGATAAAATAACATCTTTTTTACACCACAAAAGATGTGGGGTGGGGATCCCTAGGCACCAGGAACAACTTTTATTTATTTTTTCAAACCACTGACGATTACATTTTGTCATGTCTATCATAGTTTCCTAGCTGTGTTACTTGGTGTCAGTGGTGCAACAGGTCGCACACATGCCTTTATAGGTTCATAGGTTCATACTAGGCTATCTGCCCTAGGGCATTTATAAGCCTAGCCAGAGTGTGTTTGGCTTTCGCCACCCATTTTAAATGAATTTTGCTATGCCCTTTTTCGAGGTTAGTATACTATGCCTCTGTCTAACAGTGACACAGAAGTGATACCCAGGGTAAACCTACTATCTCCCATCCACTCATCAAGATTCCTCTTGAAGAGAGTCAATGAGGGACTCTGCCTAACCTGGACTGGGATTTTATTCCAGAGTGAAGGGAGCCTCTGGGTTATGAATCTGTCCCTCCAGCATGTCCTATTTATTTCAGTGCTGAGGTTCAAGTCTCTCGAGCGCATAGCTCGATGGGATTTGGATTTTCTGAGGTGCAGCATGTCCATTAATTCCGGGTTGGACATGGCTTTATCGTCAGGCACAGATCGCCTCTGAGCAGGCGGTATGCCACTGAGTAGAGCTGGAGTTTCTTTAACCGGGCAGCATATGGCATCGGTTTGAGCCCTTTGATCCTCTTGGTGAGGTACTTCTGGGGTCTTTCCAGTTGCTGCAGGTGTCTGGTAAGGTACATCCCAAAAGGCATTGTACTCAATTATGGGCCTGATGAGGGATGAGTAAAGAGGCACGATGACCTCCCTGATCTAGATGTGAATCTCTTCATGATTAGGTGGGCTATATAAAATGTTTTCTAACCACTTTGGCCACGTGGTTGTCAAATGAGAGACTGCTATCAACTTGGGTCCCCAGGTCCCTAATTACTTCTTCCGATTTTGCCAATGGATTACCACCTATGTGGTAATTTGTGGGCACTTTGTTTTTGCCAAAGGGGATGACTATACACTTTTTGGCGTTTAGCTTGAGGCCATGGCTCTGGCACCAGTTGTCTGTTTCTATGAGGCCCTTTTGTAGGATGCTTGTGTCGGCTGGAGAGTCGATTATGGTGCCCAGTTTGCAGTCGTCTGTGAACTTGGTCAGCCACAGTCCTTCCGTGTTAGCCTGTACCTCCAAGAAATATATACCGAACAAGAGAGGTCCCAGGACTGAGCCTTGTGGGACGCCACTTGTAACTGGTTTGGAGTCTGACATGGCTCCAGCAATTCTAGCCATGTGGGTTCTGTCCTTGAGCCAGTTTGCAACCCATCTAGTGACATAGGGGTTTATATTTAAGCTGGTGAGCTTATCTATAACGCCCGAGTGGGGTATTGTATCGAAGGCTTTTGCAAGGTCCAGGTAGACTGTGTGGACCACCTCCCCCTCGTCAATGTCCTTGGTGACTGTTTCAAAGAAATCAACCAGGTTTAAGAGGCAGGATTTGCCCTTAACAAAGCCAAACTGGGTAGGATCTAGTGTCTGTAGGTCCCCAGTATCTTTATTTATGAGGTCCATGATGATCCTTTCCATAGCTTTGCAGACCAAGCTAGTCAGGCTTATGGGGCGATAGTTTCCAGGATCCGTTGAGGCACCACCTTTGTAGAGAGGGACCACTGTTGCTGTACGCCACTCTTTGGGTACATATCCTGTAGTAAGGCTGAGATTGAACAGCAGTTTTATGTTTGGGTTTAGTTCTTCTTGAAGTTCATGTAGGACGCAGCCCGGGACACCTTCTGGTCCCATTGATGCTGTGTTTTTTGCTTTGGAGAGGGCGGCTCTTACCTGAGCATCTGAGATGTCAGGGGGGCAGCACTCTGCTGGGATAGATATTTGCTCTTTTGATGGGGAAGGGGGGGGAGTAGTTTGTGCTGAACCTATCAGCTAGGATGTTGGCAATGTCTGTGGGTTTGTTGTATTTTTTGTCATTTTGGACTAATTCTGAGCATATCTGGGAATTCCCACCCAGGTTCCTAACATAACTAAAGAAAGCCGTGTGATTATCCTTAGTGTCCTGTGCAATTTTTTTCTCGAAGCTGGCCTTAGATGATTTTATGAGTGCCCGTAGTTTTTTGCTAATACTGATCAGAGATGCCTTCCCTTTTTGGGATTTTGATCTATCATGTAGTAGCTTCCTCCTTCTATTGTATAGTTTGTTTATGGCTGGGGTCCACCAGATAGGACGCCTAACTTTGGAGGATCGGGTCTTGGTTTTATTTGGGATTGCATGATCCATGCATTCCTGAAGGTGTTCATAGAATGCATTTATAAAGGATTCTGCGGTCTGGGCCGTATTTTCCACAGGCTCGGGGGCTTTGAAGGATTCCACCTCGGTTTTGAGGAGTGTGAAATTTGCTTTAGAGAAGTTTTTCACTGTGGTTTTCTGGGCAGGGGCTAGGGTCGGGATGTGAATATCTAGTGAGATTAGTTTATGGTCTGATCTTACCAGTGAGGGATACAATTCTGGTCTGGAGCATAGAGTCCCCATGTTGGTGATGATCTGGTCCAGTATGTTTTCCCCTCTTGTGGGAGTGGCAACAAGTTGTTCCATAGCATTTGAGTTTATAAATTCTACGAACCTTCGGGCTAGGGTGTTGGAGCTAGAGTAATGCTCCCAGTCTATGTTAGGGTAGTTGAAGTTGCCCAATTAACGGTGTTTGGAGAGACCTTCATATTTTCCAGTGTTCTCAGGAAGGCCAAGCGGGGTTCCTGGGACATATACATGATTGCTCAGGTTTGTGTGGTTATGTGATATAACTGATAACACAAGAAAGACAGCAGTAACTACAAGGATGATTACAATCAGCAGTAACCAAGATAAAATATTGATCTTCAGTGACCCAAAAGTAGTAATTAACCAGTTGAACCAGTTATCTTGCTCTTTATTATGAGCTTTTTTGCTATTTCTTTAATCTGATCTAAATGCTCCATTACCTTGTGTTTGTAATCAGGGATGTAGGTGCACAATTCTTCCTCAGCTAAGGCTCATACCCCTCCATTACTAGTGAGTATAAAGCCCAGGGACATCTTATTCTGCATCACTACTCTTCTCATTGCTCTTACTTTAATGATGACTTTATCGAGGCTAGGTAGCATTACTCAACTCCTCAAAAAGCTGAGCCATTTTTTTTATTTCAATAAAGCTTTTCTTGCCTCATAAAAAGGGGAAACAGATCTCCTATTACATGACCAAAGGCGAAGGTGCTGATTCAATTTTTTTTTTAATTTCTAGGCCTCTTCTTTCGTAGTTCTTTAATACCTGAAATAGCTGGAAACACAGGTGAGTATATTCTTCAAATGTTACACGGAAGACAATGATATGAATGTTTACCACAAACAAAGCATACTCCATAATCCTTAAAAGTGAATACCATCAAAGTTTGAGTTTGATTTTACATGGGATAAAATAAATTAATGCCATTGTTATTTTACACTCCCAGCTATTATCAGAGTTGTTACATTTGTTAATATACTCCGTATTGTCTACTTTTTAGTGGGTCATTGATATGCAGTTACAATCCAAAGTTGCTCCATCCCACCTTTACGCAATTTTATGATCAATGTCAGTTTGGTGGTAACATATTTGTTTTGTTTTGTTTTCCTATAGTGTAAGAATTTTTGAGAAGGAATATATTTTAATCCATTCATAGCTATTTCATAGTTCTCAAATTTATGACAATTTATTTGTTAAAGTTCTAACAGACTGAAGGGGACAGCAATCAGTGGATTCCCATCCTGATACTTTTTGGAATCTGGGAGCAAATCCACAATTACTAGAATTTAGATTTCATTAGGTCACTAAATAAGTTAGTACCAATTAGAGCTCTAATTTTAACAATGATATGCAGTAGCAGGAGAAATATTGATGTCATCATGATGTGCCACTATAAACAGTAGAATGAAAAATAACAGAAAATCATATTCTTAACAACTTTAGGCCTGACTTTTATTATTAACACTGTTGGGATTTGTTTAAACTTTTCTTTTCTACCTCCACTTTCCAGTTGAGAAGTTTTATCTGCTCAGAGTGCATCCTATCATCTGTGGGGAGATTGCTTAGCATATGGCTGGACATGCATTGCCACCATCCCCACCTTGGCAACTACTTATGGACTCAACAGTTTTGGATCCCACTTATTGTTGTTTTGCATCACTACCAGGTTAAAAGGCTGTTATTTTCTGATGAATTTTCCAGATAATATTTTGTTATTCTAATTTATTTTTTCGGCTTCTCCAGCTTCCCAGACTTTCCTTCTGGACCAAGAGATCTGGTCTTAAACCTGGTACCTCAGTCAGATCTTTTCCTCAAATAGGAATTGTCTTCTCAGTGAGGATACACATGACCTTCTGCACATCACATCCTTTAGGGGGAATATGCATCCACCTACCCATCCCTCATCTATTAGGGTTAAGATAAATTTAAATCCTTGTGGTGCCATTGAAAGAGGACCAACAAATGTGGTTTGAATCCTGTTTTATGCTCCCAAAGCCTGAAGAAGGCTTTTATTCTAATATTTTGCCTACATTGTGCATTGCATAGGTGATGTATCTGTCCACGTGTTTTTGTATGACTTATGACATTCCAAACTGCCAATACCAAGCTTATTTGACTTGTTATAACCTCTGTCCTAGGGTATCTCAAAATTTTATGACAGAATCCTAACTTATTAGTCAGTATCACCCCAGTCCACCCTTTTCCTGCTATTTAGGTATAACCATCAATCTCAATTTGTTGCCCTATCCTTGGGCACCCCATAGACATTGCACTAGGTCTCCCAAGCACTTGGCTTGGCTTCGTCTATGATAACTCAATCCTAGTAGTGTTTCTTTTATTTGACTGTCCCTATGTCTTTTACCTTAGATAACTCATTGTGTTTGTGTTTGTCATTATATTCTTTATGTTCTGATCCCTTTTCATGTGCCTTGATCTTAATAATGATAACTGTTTGGGGACAATTTACTTTTACCAATTCCAAAATTTATTTTAATATATCTTGGTGGTTGATAGTTTTCTACCAGCAGTAATTAACCCATGCATGGTCCATATTAGCAGTGAGAAGGTTAGAATTGTAATTACATATGCATTATCAATAGATGTTTATAGGATGTGGTAGTAAAACAGACGTTTTGCTGCCTCCAGCTCTGGTCTTCATGCTAACTCCAGGTTTCCCTCCTTTAAGGAACATGGCCAAAAGCTTGCATTGAACAACAAAAATAAAGTGAGTACTGAGTAAACTCGAGCAACAACACCAGCATAAATATCAGAAAAAAAGAAGTTGCAGAGTTCCATGACAAGAGTATAACAGTTTAATAAATAAAATAAAGAAAGTGAGCGCTTTCACGATCTGCCCAGATCGCTTCTTCAGACTGTTACAAAATGACACAACTGCAGTACATTATACACAAAAAGAACATTGATCATTAACACATTAAAAGAAATTAGTATATCTTGTTAAACTAAGGGCATGTCAATATAGTATGAATAAAACACAAGTATTTAAAAAGCTTTCAATGCTTCAATGCCTGTGCTTTGAGGAAGGGTTTGAGAGACACTGCATCATTAATGCCTGGGGGTTTATCTACATTCAGTTTAATTATCCATTTTTGTTCTAGTTCTTCTGTCCTATTAATCAAATCTCCCTCTCTTGGTCCTTCATTAATAACTTCTAACAGAAAAAAATTAAAAAAACATGATGTATACCTTCCTTCTCAACATGTTTAGCAAGGGCATTGGTTTCTTTAACAGCTACAATATCTCTCATATGTTTATGGTTGCATTTGTGAGTGTACGCAGAGGGATGAGTAGCCTCAGGTGTGTGTGTGTGTGTGTGTGTGTGTGTGTGTGTGTGTGTGTGTGTGTGTGTGTGTGTGTGTGTGTGTGTGTGAATGGGGGACTGTCAAATCTCCACATTCTCCAGACTAATAAGAAAATCCTGCAATACTGCGGTGGGGGAACACTGGACACCAGAAATTTCTCTTCATATTCTGTCTTACAGACAGTTACAAAGATAAAATAACATCTTTTTTACACCACAAAAGATGTGGGGTGGGGATCCCTAAGCACCAGGAACAACTTTTATTTATTTTTTCAAACCACTGAGGATTACATTTTGTCATGTCAATCATAGTTTCCTAGCTGTGTTACTTAGTGTCAGTGGTGCAACAGGTCACATACATGCCTTTAGTTCAGAAGGTTTTGGGTTCTGTTCTCCCAGCTCAGTTCACTTAGAGCTTCATAATGAATCACTGCACTTTAATTCTGGCTTGACTCTAAATCCTTGTTTATTGGCCCAAAATCGAATCTCCTGCCGTTTATGTAGAAGAAACATCCTAGGTTTCTGGAGCTGATTCATCTGTAGAGAAGTCTCCCATGAGATCCTAAAACACTGCTGTTTTCTAAACTTTTAAAATTTAATGTGGCCCACTGAAAATAACCTTGTGGCCCAACAGTGGGTCTAGAACCACACCTTGGGAACCTCTGCTCTATGCTAACTGAGTAACTAGCTCAAAGAGTATTTTTTTACATAATAAAAAGCATGAAATTGAAATGCCTGGCGTTATTGACTGATGCACCGGTCTGTGACTTATGAGGGACAGGGCCCATATAAAAGAAAACAGCAGGAGCATGATGTAAAATCAGGAACAGTTAGGAGGCATGAAGGTGTGTCTGTGTGGGGGCAGGGTTCATGAGAAAGCCGTTATGAACACTAGATGTCAGCAGGAAGAATTTTAAATATGCACTTGGACGAATTTATACATATTACAAATTATAAAAAGAATGAAACTGTAGTGTCTGGTGTGATTTATGAGGGCAGAGAAAAATAAGAAGATACATCAAGGGTGCACTGTGCACTGAGGTACAGGTAAGAGGTGTGTATGTGTGTGGCGCTCATAGCCAGCCTTAAGCATAGGCCAACTAGGGGGCTACCTAGGGCGCCGCTCTAACAGGGGCACTTTTCCAGTATTTATTTGCTGTAAGTAGACCAGGATAGGGGGCACCAAGTGGTGTGGTGGGGGATGTGAAGACCGTTAGAGAAGGGTGAAAGCTGCCAGCCTAGCCAGATAGAATTTTATAGATAATTCTATCATTTGTAAATATCAATGTAAACTACAGGCTTTTTGTCTTAAATGTAAAGAAATACTGTTACATGTGGAACTGGAAATAAATGTGACAACAGTGCACTCTACTGGCCAAAGTAAAGCATGTGGTGACCCTTTGGACAGTGGTGCCGAAAAGTCCAGATGAAGAAATTATTTCTATTGTTTTAACCAAGAGTTAAATTGCTAGATTTAAACATGCAAACGTATTTTTATTGCTCTGTTCTTGACCAGCTGCAAGACAGCAAAAGGGAGATGTTAAGAATGTAAATGTAGTTAATGTGCAGCCTGGGAACACCAGGAAGAGTGTAAAAAGATGATGTAATGTTTATCAGAACTGCAATGGCAATTTAAACAGAGAGAATCAGAAGGCATTAAGCATTTTTGTCTGGATCATCCAACTCACAGCACTGCCTCTTGCTCACATGTAAGTTATCATAGACTTGTGTTTTCTTTTAGATTAGATAGAAACTATAAAGATTAGACTAACTGTTTTTCTGTTATGTCAGAACTGTACTACTGAATCATTTTAAGTATTTCTGTGTGATCTCTGAACTTTTGACTAGCACTGACTTTGTAGTAAAAAGTATTGCCTTGTGGTTTCAATTATTTATTATTAAATATTTTAAAAGCTTTTAACTGTGGTTGGTTTGTGTAGAGATAAGTTAATCTCTAGTGTACATTGCATATTTATAGAGTTTACTGTTCAAGTCACTTGACTGATTAGTCACACTTACCAATTGGATAATAATATTGCACAGTAATAATTGGACACCCTTTTAAGGGCCTTTGGGTAGCTGATAATATTAGCTGGGTAGTGGCAGCTGGTTCTACCGTATAGTCTGTGTAAAAGGGGCACAGCTGGAGAACCTGTGCCAGCCTTCCCCAGAAGTGTCTGTGTGGTTGTATAACCTCTTATCTCAAAGTGTGTGTGTGTCAGCTACTTGGGCAGGGACACGAAGCACTGGTTGGACAGAGAGGTTGCTGGAGATTTTAGCTTGCCTAGCTGGCTGAGATCTGGACCCTATAGCTGTGCCAGTGAAGAGTCTTACTGGGGACCTGGAGTGCAAGGGAGCGACCAGCCCCGGACTGACTGTGATCTCTGTGTGCTCTTAAGGGAAACTGCCCTTTACTGTGTCTATTTGTTATCCTTTCCTCATATATGAGATGCCCTCTCTGGTGTTAGTGGTGAGGATTGAGGCTCCTTGATTGCTGGGCCAGGGCACGGGCGTCACAGGGTGCACCATGTAACCCTTATGCCTAAGGCACCAGTTGACCTAAGGCCACTCCTGGTGGTGCTGGTGTTTTTGTTTGACTGAATGTGAACATTTGTGTGGGACAGTGAATGTGAGGTGCCTGTGGTGATGCAATGTACGGGCCACCAATGTTACTACTGCAGGAATAGCAGTTTCAGATGATTCAGAGACATGCAATTACCTGATAATGAGGTCTTTCCTCATCGTGACCAATATGTCTCTGAATTACATCTTTCTGAATAACAGAAACAGTCCCTTTTGGCCTCAACTCTTTCCACTGGCAGTGAGGTTCTTTCTAAATCCCCAAAAATATGTATGTTATTGACACTTGACAATTTAGATTGCAACTAGGGATGTGACTGTATACTTAATGCAACTGTAAAACACAGCTTAAAATCGTAAAATGTTTCATTACTTTATTCTCACGTTACCACTCAGTCAACATTCATTAACAATTGAATGTGACCGTATAGTTCATGTAACTGTAAAACCATTTAGAGTCTAACTAGAAATGTTACTATGCTCTATCTAACTAGAAAAGATGCTTTACCATTTAGACTGTAAATAGAAATGTAATTGTATGCATTGTATTGACATTTTACAACCTAGATGGTAGATTATCTTTAACAGACTCTGAGAAATTAGTGCTCACCCTTCAGTGTCCTGCTCTGGCTGGTGTCAGGATTAGTTATTTATTTCATTTTATTTATTTTACATTTGTTTACCAGGAAGGTCCAACTGGTCTAGTAGCCCGTTTTTAGCTGAAGCCACCTGGGAAGAAAAGCTTTTTTTCAGTTTACAAGATTACAAGTAGAAAATTGAACTTACATGGCATGATAGATCACATAACATAACTAAGCAGTTACAACTCAGGTAGAAATTGACAAACATAACAAGACTGATTACAGCATAGCTTATTCTAAAATTGCACTTACATATTATGAGTAAATAACATACAAGTTGTTTAAGTGCAGGTAGACATTGTCAAAACAATAACATGACTGAGTACAATATAGCTTATTTGCTTTGTTATTTGTACAAGACATAATTGAATAGTAAGTAAACAGATCCCATAGACAAGTTACATATAGGTTTTAGGTGTTACAATAAACAGAGATAAAGAGAGATATGGATAGCGGAATAGGATGTGGAGGGGAGCAGCTAGGAAGGGGTTTGGAGCTTTTCCAGATTATCCAGGAGTTATCATGTCAGAGTCTTTTACCACAACTGTAAAATGTTCTCTTTTGTGAGTAACAATCTGTAATGTCTGATCTGTACAACCATCAACACAAATACATTAAATTTAAGATATGTATATAAATATATATGTGTGTGTGTGTGTGTGTGTGTGTGTGTGTGTGTGTGTGTGTGTGTGTGTGTGTGTGTGTATATATATATATTATTTTTTTTGCTGGCAATCAATTGTTTACTCATGTAATTATTCTCGTATTTAACTTTTTTCCTTGGGGACTATACAATTATTTTTTTTTGTAAATTGTATTTTTTTTGCGGATTATTTGTATAAATGTTTCTTTTTTTCTGTCCTTGTTATTGTCTCAGAGCTTTTCTCCTCGGGCCTCTACTGAAAATGGACATATATCCAGTTCATAGGTTCATAGGTTCATAGGTTTATACTAGGCTATCTGCCCTAAGGCATTTATAAGCCTAGCCCAAAGTTTTGTGGCTTACGCCACCCCTTATATGAAAAAATACTGTGCCCATTAGTTTGTTGTGCCTCTGTCCAGCAGTGCCACAGAGATGATTCCCAGGGTAAACCTACGATCTCCCATCCACAGGTCAAGATTTCTCTTGAACAGAGCCAGCGAGGTGCTCTGCCTCACATGGACCGGGATTTTATTCCACAGCATAGGAGTCTCTGGTGATAAATCTATCCCTCCAGCATGTCCTATTTATATCCGTGCTAAGGTTTAAGTCGCTTGCTCTAGTGGTTTTGGTGGATTTGGATTTTTTGAGGGGGAGCATGTCCATTAATTCTGGGTTGGACATGGCCTTGTATGTCAGGCACATGTCACCTCTGAGCAGACCGTATGCAGCTGAATAGAGCTGGAGTTTCTTCAATCTGGCAGCATATGACAGATTTTGGAGTCCCTTTATCCTTTTGGTGAGGAACTTTTAGGGTCTCTCCAATTGCTGCAGATGTCGGGTGAGATACATCCCGAATGGGGCATTGTACTTGATCATTGGTCTGATAAGTGAAGAGTACAGGAGAACAATGACCTCACTAGATCTGGATGTGAATCCCTTCATGATCAGGTGGGCAATGTAGAAGGTCTTTCTAACCACTTTAGCGTGAGTGTCAAAGAAAGGCCACTGTCAACCTGGGTCCCAGGTCCCTGATAACCTCTTCTGTGCTTAGTGGATTGCCACCTATATGGTAGCTTGGGGTTACCTTGTTTTTCCCGAAGGGTATGACTATACATTTTTTGGCGTTTAACTTCAGGCCATGGCTCTGGCACCAGCTATCTGTTTCCGTGAGTCCCTTCTGAAGGATATCAGTGTCCGATGCACTTTCCACTATGGCGCCCAGTTTGCAGTCATCTGCAAACTTTGTCAATAAAGTCCTCCCATGTTGGCCTGTACTTCTGAGAAGTAGATGCCGAACAATAGGGGGCCAAGGACCGAGCCCTGTGGGACACCACTTGTGACCGGCTTGTAGTCTGACATAGCGCCAGCAACTCTACTAGCCCGGTCAACAAATGTAAAATAAAATAAAATAAATGAATATATATATAGATATATATAGATATATATATATATATATATATATATATATATATATATATATATATATATATATATAAAGTTTAGACAACTTGCATTTCACTATTAGGCAGAGAGACAGAATAAATTGTCTTTCAGCTTTTCCCAGTTAGGGGTTGCCACAGCAGATTGATTGGCAGTGGAGTTTTTTTACGGTGTGAAGTTGCCAGCCCAGCAGCCAACCTTCACAGAAGGTACACACACACACACACACACACACACACACACACACACACACACACACACACACACACACACACACACACACCTACTGCATGTCTTTAAAACTCATTTGACTGCAGGAAGGACATGCAGAATCCACACAGAATTCACTCTAGGTGAGAATCAAACCGGAGAAACTCTTGCTGTGAGGTGACAACATTAACTGCTGCACCACTGCAGCCTACAGAGAGAGACGCTTAGAATAATTATCACATTTATTCCAGATTTTTTCAAGAAAGTATTGCCTCCACTTACTATGCAGTCAGGGCTACTTTCTGCTGTACAGTAAAAATTAATTTTTATATCTTTATAATTATTGTAACCCAATGCAGTACAAATAAATAAATAACTAATGCTTATATTATGTGACTTTTTATCGACAGCAGGAGAGACAAAATCTATAACTAGTTGGATTAAGATACACACACATATATA
This sequence comes from Protopterus annectens, assembly GCF_019279795.1. NCBI lineage: Eukaryota > Metazoa > Chordata > Ceratodontiformes > Protopteridae > Protopterus > Protopterus annectens. Next base: position 1,217,812,868 of record NC_056747.1, on the reverse strand, counting down.
TATGTATATGTATATATATATATATATATATATATATATATATATATATATATATATATATATATATATATATATATATATATATATATATATATATATACACACACAGTAAGGTGTTCATTCATTTTTAATTCTCCTTTTATAATAATTCAATTATCTAATGTCATAATAACCAGTTACATTATATAATTATATAGAAGCAAGAAACAGACATTTGGGTGATTTTTTTTTTTAGATGGCCATTCCACTTTTGGCCTTTAGGTGACACTCTTGCTTGATAAACTGTTCATAGCTCATAGCTTTTTTTTTACAAGTCCAGCTTTTATTAATGTATTTTTTAAATAAATTAAGCAAAATATTTGTGTAATCCATTATTACTCTGAATATTATTTTGAAACACGTTGACAAACCAACTGTTTTACTAGAAAGAAACAATATGTGTACATATGTTTTGTGTTTGTATGCATATATATTGCTGCAGTTAATTTGGTTGAACATTTGGAATATCAAATGTTGCTTTTATCAGCTTCAGAGACTGAACTCTCTTTTAATTTAAGGTATTGCTGGCCTCTGTGTGTGTGAGGTCATGGTATATCGGAAAGCGTGAATTTGCCCTTTTCCAGTCTAACAGTTGGTATATATAATTAGGGTGCATGAGGGAATTTTTCCCTGCATAAAATATTTTTATGTGGTTTTGTGTTTTAGTCTGTTTCTTCATTGCTTTTTGTTTAATTATTTTGGGATCTAAGTTTTTGTATACAAACATTTGAATGTTTGATATTAAAGGAAAACTCCACCTTAGAACTCAAAAAACATATTTTTTCATTGTATCTTTGTTTTAGAGCTATCTTAATGCCTCAAAATCACTCCAAGTGGTTCTTTTACAATTTCAATGTGTTTCTCTCAAAATGGTGGATGATGGGGCCTGGGTAATGTGATCTTGTAATCTTGCTTTCATTCCTTCTTCCCAGAATACATTTGAAGTCCTCTTTATATGACTCATGCTAGACATAAGGAAGTGGTGCTGTTTTTTCATGCCATTAAGATAGAATGACAGGACTGTTCATAGGTTCATAAGTTCATAGGTTCATAGGTTCATACTAGGCTATCTGCCCAAGGGCATTTATAAGCCTAGCCCATAGATATGTGGCTTTCGCCACCTTTAGTTGAATAAAAACTATGCCTATCATTTTGCTGTGCCTCTGTCAAGCAGTGACACTGAAGTAATCCCTGGGGTATATCTGCGATCTCCCGTCCATTGGTCAAGATTCCTCTTGAACAAGGCCAGCGAGGTGCTCTGCCTCACATGTACCGGGATTTTGTTCCACAGCATAGGGAGTCTCTGGGTGATGAATCTGTCCCTCCAGCACGTTCTATTTATAACAGTGTCAAGGTTTAAGTCTCACGCCCTTGTGGTTCTGAGGGATCTAGATTTTTTTGAGGTGAAGCATATTCATCAAATCTGGGTTTGACATGGCCTTATATGTCAGGCACAGGTCACCTCTGAGCAAGCGGTATGAGACTGAATAGAGCTGGAGTTCTTTCAGTCGGGCAGCATAAGACATATTTTTGAGACCCTTTATCCTTTTGGTGAGGAACTTTTGGGGCCTTTCAAGCTGCAGCAGGTGTCTGGTCAGATACATTCCGAGCGGGCATTGTACTCAATCATAGGTCTAATGAGTACAGGGGACGATGACCTCCCTTGATCTAGATGTGAATCCTTCATGATCAGGTGGGCGATATAGAAGGTTTTCCTAACTACTTTAGCAACATGAGTGTCAAGCGAAGGCTACTGTCAACCTGGGTCCCCAGATCCCTGATGACTTTTCTGTGCTCAGTGGATTGCCACCTATATGGTAGCTAGGTAACCTTGTTTTTCCCCGAAGGGTATGACTATGCATTCTTTGGCGTTTAACTTCAGGCCATGGCTCTGGCACCAGTTATCCATTTCTGTGAGGCCCTTCTGGAGGATATCTGTGTCAGATGTGTTTTCGACTATGGCGCCCAGTTTGCAGTCATCTGCAAACTTTGTCAGCCATAACCCTCCTGTGTTTGCTTGTACTTCAGAAAAGTAGATGCCGAACAAGAGTGGACCCAGGACTGAGCCCTGTGGGACACCACTTGTGACAGGCTTTGAGTCTGACATGGCTCCAGCAACTCTGACCCTGTGGGTTCTGTCACTTAGCCAGTTTGCAACCCATCTTGTGATGTATGGGTTTACATTCAAGCTGATGAGTTTTCGATGATACCTGAGTGGGGTATTGTGTGAAGGCCTTTGCCAGGTCGAGGTAGGCTGTATGGACTGCCTTTCCTCATCAATGGCCTTGGTGACTGTCTCGAAAAAGTCAACCAAGTTTAAGAGGCAGGATCTGCCTTTGACAAAGCCAAACTGGGTTGGATCCAAAGTCTGCAAGTTCCCTATGTCTTTATTTATGAGTTCCATTATGATCCTCTCCATGGCTTTGCAGATAAGGCTTGTCAAGCTAATGGGCGGTAATTTCCAGGGTCTGTGGAGGCACCGCCCTTATGAAGTGGGACCACAGTGCGATGCGCCACTCCTTGGGTACGTATCCTGAGGTGAGGCTAAGATTAAACAGCTGTCCTAACTGTGGGTTTAATTCCTCATTGAGTTAAGCACACAGCCGGGGACACCATCCGGTCCCATGGATGCTGTGTTTTTGCCTTAGTGAGGCAGTTCTCACCTGGGCGTTGGAGATGTTTGGGGGCTAAACTCCTCTGGAATAGATATCTCTCCTTTTGGGGGGGAGCGGGGGGAGCAGTTTGCACTGAACCTGTCAGCCAGTATGTTGGCAATGTGTGTAGGTTCAGTAATTTTCACATCATTTTGAACTAATTCTGAGCATATCTGGGAGTTTCCTCCTAGGTTTCTAACATAGCTAAAGAAGGCCTTATGATTGTCTTTAGAGTTCTTGGCGATTTTTCTCAAAATTTGCCTTGGATGATTTTATGAGAGCTCTTAGTTTTTACTTATAATGATCAAAGGTGTCTTACCTTTCAAGGATTTTGCTCTATCTTGTAGTAGCTTCCTCCTTTTGTTGTAGAGCTTGTTTATGGCTGGGGTCCACCAGACTGGACGCTTGCCTTTGGTACAGAGAGTCTTAGTTTTGTTTGGGATTGCCTGATCCATGCAGTCCTGTAGGTGCTGGTAGAAGGCATTTGTAAGTGATTCAGCGGTTTGAGTAATGTTTACCACTGGCTCAGGGGCCTTAAAGGAGACCACACTAGTTTTTAGAAGTGTGAAATCGGCTTTTGAAGCGTTTTTTCATGTGGTCTTTTTTTTTTCAGGTGGGCGCGGGATGAGGTCCTCCAGCGAGATTAGTTTATGATCTGATCTCACCAGTGAGGGGTATACTTCCGGTGTTGAACATTTTGATCCCATGTTCGTGATGATGAGATCAAGTATGTTTTCTCCTCTTGTGGGGATGGTGACTAGTTGTTCCATGGCATTTGAGTTTATGAACTCCAGGAATCTTTGGGTTAGAGTGTTTGGGCTTGAGTAGTGTTCCCAGTCTATATTAGGGTAGTTGAAGTTACCTACTATGATGGTGTTTGGAGATACATTTATACTGTGAAGTACTGTCATCTAAACACACATTCTGTAACAGAGCTGCTTCTATGTTTACCTGAGTGAGCCTCATTTATGTGTCTGTCAGAGCTTGTCCTATGCTATAAATAACTGTTAGCTGCTTGCAGAAAAAGAAATTAGATAAATAACAGTTTTCTTTAAGAGGAGTCTTTTGTAATTTTAAAAGATTTGACAAATCCTCCTTCCACACTCTGAGGTGTGAAAACTGTCACTGCAGTAAATGATCCTTGCTGTGCATTTACAAGTGACAAGTAGTAGGACTCTAAACTTAGTCTGTCTGCTACGTCCCAATACCTTCAGTGGGAGGATTTTTCTGTCTCATGAATGATGTTTGTCTTTTGGCTTTTCCCGGTTAGGGGTCGCCACAGCGGAACTCCGGTCTGCTAATGATTGGCAGTAGATTTTCACGAATGCCGAGGTGCCAGCTCAACGTTCAACCTTCAACAAAAGCACGCCCATTTACGCATGTCTTTCGAACGCCCACCCAACCACAGGGAGGACATGCAGACTCCACACAGAAGTAACTCACCGCACTCCAGCCGAGAATCAAACGGGAGAACTTAAAATGTGCTCTATTAGTTCCTCAATTATTTCTGGCATGTTCACCCTCCTTTTTTCTATTTCATATTTATCTATACTTTCGTAACCAGGAAAGTGAACTGGTACCAGGACCCTTTTTGGCCACAACTTAGGCTACACTAGCAAAGATAATAACAATTATTAAATGCATTTAGCAATACAAAGAAAAAAAAAATACTGACAAAGGCTTTGACCAAGACTGCATGTGCAACACATAGCCAGTGTGTGACAGTGACCAAGTAAATCATTTTTGCAACATTTACTAGAATGTATACATTAATAATGTTTAACTATACTATGTTGTACACATATTGCATGCACACAGTATGTGTGTGTGTGTGTGTGTGTGTGTGTGTGTGTGTGTGTGTGTGTGTGTGTGTGTGTGTGTGTGTGTGTGTGTGTGTGTGTGTGTGTGTGTGTGTGTGTGTGTGTGTGTGTGTGTGTGTGTGTGTGTGTGTGTGTGTGTGTGTGTGTGTGTGTGTGTGTGTGTGTGTGTGTGTGTGTGTGTGTGTGTGTGTGTGTGTGTGTGTGTGAGCGCGCACATTTAAACACAGTTAAATATGTCTGATTTCCTTTTCTTAGTGTTTTTAATGCAAGGGCACATAGTACATGTATGTTAAATTAAATTCAGCTCTATATTATGGTTGCGCTCTAACAATTTAAGGACTGACTCAAAGTCAGTGGGAATCTCTTATAGTGGATCTGCATGTACCAGATATGCACCCCCCTCTGTAAAGATGTCACAAAAAAGCATAAAAGATGTTTTTATGAGTAGTATCAGTGCACCTAGTTGATGTTGTTGCCACCTGACTCTCTTTCTGTGGTTCTAGCCTTTGTGTGGGGGTGGGGTGGGGCCATGAAAATGGTAAATGCATTGATATTTTACAAGAAAATTTTTTTCTGACTTTTCTCTAAATGTCACAGAAATCTTTGATACTACATTTAAGTAATCTTACCATATAAACTTTTATAAATAACACTTAAAGCTTAGCATTTCAATACTGTTGCTACTCATGTAAACTTGTCAAAAGAGTTGACAATTGCCTTTAAACTCATGACTGATTTACTTGCTTTGTTTTGCTATAAAAGGGGAGAGTTATGTTCTCCTCCAATCTGCAATAAAACAGTGGAAAACACTTCCACAGCTTTCTGTCTTTTTTATATCAGGTGCTATGTTCCTGACATTAGCAGGATTAATTGCCCATCTAAGAGTGACAGCAGTACCTGACAGGGTAAACTACAGATTTAACTGTGTCTATGAAATGTCATACAAGTGGAGATGAATTTTTCTGCAAAGTATGTGAGCCGTTGAGTTTTAAAAAAAGTAGGTGAGGTTTCCCTTCCTTTGACTCCAATGCAAGGAAATGTTTGTTTTTGTTTGACTTTCGGCTTTTCCCGGTAAGGGGTCACCACAGCGGAACTCCAGTCCACTAATGATTGGCAGTAGATTTTTATGAAACACTGAGGTGTCAGCTCGACGCTCAACCTTCAACGAAGGCACGCCCATTTACACATGCATGTCTTTCGAACGCTACCCAACCACGGGGAGGACATACAGACTCCACACAGAAGGTACTCCCAAGCCCAGCTGAGAATCGAACAGGAGAACCTCTTGCTGTGAGGTAACAACGCTACTGCGTATGCAAGGAAATAAAAGTTTTAAAAAGTACAAGCAGGTTTCTGATACCTACTCAGTACTGGAATCATATTGTAGGAGTTTTCCTTTAAGATAGGTAATCAAATTACTATATATATATATATATATATATATATATATATATATATATATATATATATATATATATATACATATATATATATATATATATATATATATATATATATATATATATATATATACACACACACACACACATGCACACATAGATGCACACGTTTTATCTTTGCAACACATGCACACACATTTCTTTTTGTAGCACAAATCAAAGAAACAGAACATAATCTCTCTACAATAAAATGAATAACTATCTATATTTGCACAGTTTGTCTAAACTAATACCATTGTAAATAACTTGCAGCTTATTGAGCAAGATTATTTTATGTAAAAATATTTTAGCAAACACTTGGAAAAAAGTATATCACCTTTGAAAGGAAAGAAAATACTAAAGAATTAATTTTATTGCAGGTGATACCACATTTACTTGGATTATTGAATGTTTTAGCAGTTACCTACAAAAGTTTAAATTACATAAATATATATGTTATTGCCACCCAGGAAACTGAAACAGTCATATAAATGTGAACACTGGCACCTGATCTGTTAATATTACAGAACATTGTTAATGCTGATTTATTACAGAAAATATGAAAATGTACTTTACATGATTATGTCAACAGATAGATAATCACGCAGACACATTTTTTTTTTCTTTCTGCTCTACCTATAACAGTAAGAGAAACAACAGAAGGGATCAAATGTCTTACCTCAGAGCAACTGCATTCACAACTACTGATTCTAATTTTCCTGCCAGATATAGCTTGACACTATCCGTATTGCTATAGTTTTCGACTTTTAGAAGATAAAACATCTGCTTTAACTATGAGAACCAACGTTGGGGAAAATTTGTTTTATTTCTGCTGGAATAGTCTGAGGTAAGTCATATGAAATTTGTTGTTGGTTTATACATAAAAATACTGTTTACAACTTTAGAAATCCTCTGACTTACATTCAATACTGTACATGCACTGTTTTTTTAACTGATAAAACAGTCTATATTAATTAGGACATCAGGATTTCAGGTGCCCATCTGGAAATCATTAATTAGTAATGAGTAAAAGAACAGTCGTTGTAGCGCTGTCGAACCGAGGTCTAGAAAAGAAAATGCGTATATCCTTATGTTATGGATATTGTGCTGTGTTTGCAGTACAGTCAGAAACAAGTTTTTTTTTTATGTATGTATGATAACACAGTCTGAAGCAGTCTCATGTGGAACTGTCTTTGAGGAATGTGTTGGCTTTACAATGAACAGAAGAAAACAACTGTAGCATGCATGTATCAGCCAGTTTAAATTCTAACTCAATATGCTGAAAGCAGTATGTTTTTTATTGAACTAAGCTCTGTGAATCACTGCTGCCTTGTGTCCTAAAAGTCACCTGTTTCTAGGTGTTTGACAAGTCTTTCTTTGAGTTTCATTCTGTTTTTAACACTTGCCTGTCTGTATCTTCCAATCTTCGCCTTGTTTTGAACTCTTGAGAAATGGTATCACATACGAAATTTCTCCACTCCATGGGAACCACCTCATCTCATCTTACTATAAAGATCAAAACCAACAATCTGATCATATTTCTGCCTTTTCCAGTACTCTTTCACTCTACGAACCCAAGATTCAGTACACACATTTTGTTTTCCAAAAACATTTTTATTAAATTTTGCTAATAAACATGGACATTAAGTATTAGAAATAAGCAATATAAAACATAAATATTTACACTATATACAAACATCCATAATAAACATTTGTTTTATCCAAGAAAAGTAATCAATATTTATCTGACAATCTTTCCAATTTTTGCCGAGCTAGTCTTTTGTGTGTTACATTTGATGATCTCTGATATATAGTTTGCATTTCTTTTGTACATACAGATTTTGCTATTGAAATAAACTCAGTAAACATAAGATCTTACTTACTTTTCCAGTTCAGTGTAATTATTTTTCGAGCAATAGCTAGAATTACCCAAAGAACAGGTAACTGATGTCTAGGAATTACACTTGGAGTAGGAACATTGAATAATATCAAAGATCTAGTAATCTGATAGTTATCAGACCACAGGGCTTTTGTGAAATGTCTGAAATCACTTCAATATTGTGTGAGAGTTCTACATTCGATGAACATATGGACGCAGTTGGCTTCAAGAATATCACCACACCTCCAGCATTTGCTTTCATTACTCTTGGTTATAAGGTTAATTCTGTGTGGAATGTAAAAGCTTCTATGAATACATTTCCAGGCATATAGTCTCCAATATAAAGATGATGTGTTTTTATTGAATTTAATAACGGTTTCTTATTATCGTTAAATAAAGGTTCACCATTAATCTTTATGGAGTAATTATAAAAAGCTGGGTCAAAAGTAATCGTCTTCTCGTAGGATTTTATATACAGGTGATATGCTTAATTTATGTTCTTCAATCACTCCTTAAGGTTAAACTGAGTAACACATCTTTGAACTCAAAGTTTTGTTTAATTGCTCGAAATGCTTTGTGGACCATTTACAAGGAGTGCCTTTTTTCATAAATGTTCGTAGTGATGATTATGCTAGAATCTTTAATAATGCATGCAGTTTGATTTATCATCCAAAATAATGTTCTGATTTATTTTGCTTTTGTGCCTTAACCTTACTTTGGTCTGAAGAAATGACTTGCTGTGTAAAAATAAAACAATAAAACTTTGAACACTGATTTTCTAGACTTTCTGTTTCTGTTCAGCATTAGTCTACATTCTCTTGACGTCTGTAGTGCTGTTTTTTTAAGAAAAACCTCTGTAGTGTTTTTTATATAGTCTTGTCATGTTCTTCAGCTATTTCATTACCTTATGCTTCCTTCTTTAACTCTTTTTCAACTTCTGTCATATGTTTTTGTAGTAGTTTTACATTATAATCAATAAACAGCCTTATTTAGTTTACATATACCTTCATATGGGTTCTCTTACTTCTGCAGTATGTTTTGCAATCTTGTATATTTTTCCATCTCTGCTGAGTTTATCTTTTTTTTTACCAAGTCAAGTCCTTATGCTAGGTAACTTTGCAATGTTAACCCGTTCTCTTCTAAATCACAGAAGTTTGTCTTTGCTCATTTGCACTTATTTCTGATTCAAAACACCCTTTTTATTGGCAACAGCTTGTCATAGTTCTATGTAAACATTCTTGCCTCTGTTAATTGTGTTATTATACAATTCTGGCAGTTAGCACAATTGATTAAGACTATAAGTTGCTATTAAGTTTGAGCCTTTAGTTGAGGGGTTGTTTCTCTTGGCCTCTGTTTCCCTGTTGCATGACTGTGACCAAGTCACTTAACCAGACATTGCTCTCAGAGCGCCTATAAAGATTATGCATGTTTAGATGGTGTACCCCTTTAAGAAATACACACACATATATAAATAAATACATGCAATTTGTTTTAACTGTGTAAAAATAAGGTAATCTATGATACTAATAGATGCATCAGGCATAGCCACAGTTTACATTCCTCTGTTCATTATTGGTGCAGTCACTTAAGGTTAAGGTGTGCTTTCACTCTTATGTATTGTATACAAATATATATAAACATAGAGATTAGGGGTTGATATAATGGCTAAGGCATTTACCTCACAGACAAGAAATACATGGCTTGATTCTCAGTAAGGGAAAGTTGGATGGACTAAAATGTTGTAAAAAGGACAGCTAGCCTAGTATTAAACTATGAACTTATCTGATATTTGTCTCACTACTTGACGTTTCATCTGCTATTGTATGTATATACAATTTATTGGCTGAACCTTCTACTGCTCAGTTCTTTTTTATTGTACCTTTATTTTCTTTTTTTATTTTACTCTTTTTCTGTTTGTTTACAATACTTTCTTGTAGGGCTACACAGCTTTGCAAAAGTGGTTCAGTCTCATAGGTAATATACATACTATTTTTTCATTCTGGTCAAATGCTACCATATGTATAAGTACAACCACAGTATCTACACACTGTTTTTCTTTGTCTTTTAACATATATTGTATCCTAGTGTTTTGTGCATTTTGTTACTGTTTAACTTTCCAGTTTAGCTGTAACTTTTTAAAAATTTTTAACCAGCTCTAACAGTTCAAATAGTGTGGCACATTCCAGTAAACTATCTGTTGTCACTGATAAATCACACAGTCCTTTTCTGTATTTCTCTTCTGATGCATACTTTTTTTCTATTTCTTGATTTTTATCAGTGAACTCACATATTTGTTTGTTTTTTAATCTTATATAGTATGCTGAGGTATGGCTGACATAATGTTCAAGGTTAGGTTTTGTTTATGACTTCTGGTAAAGTCAGTCAGTCCCCTTCTTTATATGCTTCTGTACGTACTGCTTGCATTTTGTAAATGTTATTAATCTTTTACCTCCTGTAACATGAAATGACAGTGCTTTAGTCTGGCATTTGTTTTTATGTCTTATAGCAATCATTTTGATGAGTAACATCGTTTTGAAAACTGAACCCCTATTTTTTACTACTGCTGACCTAAACACTGATCATACATGTCTGTATCAAATTGTAGCAAGCTTGGCATTTGCAGATACAATTTTGCAGTGTTTACTTTACATTCTTTCAACTTTTCATTTCCTTTAGATAGTTGTTCAGTGTATTTTCTTTTCAAAAATATAATCTCGGTCACCCTTTATAAACACATATTTAATATTTCTCTTATCTGGTTGAGACTGCCTGTTTGTTGCTGAAAATGAAATATCCCTTTTCTAGACTGAAACCTCTGTGCATGGTTTGGTAATATACTTTTGCCTTTAAAATAATAAATCACAAACTACCCACATATGCTTTTAATGTATGCAGTTAAAGTTTACTTCACTAGTTTTCCTTATTGTCATGTTTTTGTTTTATATGTACTTGCCTGTGGTGATGCAGCTGTGGGTAGACCCAGACAACAAGACTTACAATGTAATACCATGTTGTAACAGAGTAACAACCGCTGTAACAGTAAGCTTTCCTGGAAACATATTAAGCAATCACACTGGCAAACTAGGATTTGAACATGAGTCTTTATGCAGGAGAGACATATGCACATCTGTCCTCTGCAGCAGCAGCAGTTTTAATCTGATGCACTCAATAATTTACAATGTACAATAACAAATAAAGTATGAACTACAGCTCATTTCCAGAATTTAGAAACAATTCTATAGTGGTATATACTGCGGTGGTGGTGCTGCGGTAGCGTTGTTGCCTCACAGTAAGACATTGCCCTGTTTGATTCTCAGCTAGAGCGTCTTCTGTGTGGAGATATGCATGAATGGGCATACCTTTGTTGAAGGTTGTGCATCAGGGCCGGCAACTCGGCACGTAAAAATCTTCTGCCAATCATTAGTTCCGCTGAGGCGACCCATAACCAGGAAAAGCCGAAAGACACAACAAGAAACAATTCTATAGCAGTGACACCACAGTTCATTTCATACAAACATCAAATCAGAAGCTTTGTTGTTGTTGTTTGTCTTTTGGCTTTTCCCAGTAAGAGGTCGCCACAGGGGAACTCTGGTCCGCTAATGATTGGCAGTAGATTTTTTTTTATGAAACGCCGAGGTGCCAGCTCGATGACCAACCTTCAACGAAGGCATGCCCATTTACGCACGCATGTCTTTTGAACGCTACCCAACTGCGGGGAGGACATGCAGACTCCACACAGAAGGCACACCCAAGCCCAGCCGAGAATCGAACGGGAGAACTTCTTGCTGTGAGGTAACAATGCTACCAACGTACCACCGTGGCTTAAAAGGCTTCAGTAACTATCAGCATATTTGTGCCCCACTGAAATATTTAATAAAAAATAGGACTCTGAAATGGAGAACTAGTTAGATGGAGGCCACCTAACACACTGCACTAGAGGTACTCTAGGTTTCATAGATTCTATAAAACAGCAAGTTACTTACCAAACAAATCCACTATAAGCTGCCTCCAAAGCTTCAGCTCCATTCATTTACACTGTAGCCTCTTAACTGCCTTTATTCAGTAGGTGTGGTAGCTACATGGACAGACTTACTTCAATGTTTTCATTCAGCACTCACCTATAGCCCATTCGCAAAGTCAAGCAGATCAGATTGCAGTATATGATTTATGAAAGTTCTAGATGAATGCTGACTGACAACAGATAGAAAGAAGCTATGAAGAAGTACTGCATGCTGTTAGAGAATGAACCTAATACAAAATGATAAACATGTAATTACAAAAAGAAGATGAAATAGAAGAATTCAGAGATCTCTAAACAGTAAGAGGTAAACAAATAGCAAGGTGAAAGCACAAACAAGGAAAACTAAACTTATTTTTTTATAAATGCAAGCGTCTTTATTGTTGGTCTAAATACTTTAGCATACTTCAGAGCATAGCCGGCCTTAGGGATGGGCCAGCCTAAGGCACAGCTGTAGCATGGGTGGTTTTCCAGTATTTATTTGTTTATTTTATTTATTTCTTTACTTATTTAATGTGTTGAATGACTACAGGAATAACTGAAGAGTAAGACAAACTGTAAGAGAAAGGAAGAAAAAAGTAATCTGATGGTGTAGGTAGACCAGGATGGAGGCAACAGGTGGTGTGGGGGGGGGGTGCTGTGGAGCCCTTTTGCCAAGAGCACCAAATAGCCAAAGGTCAGCCCTGCATCACTGCAGTATAGCTCTGCATTATCAGTGTAAGTGCTGATACTGCTTGAGAGCAATAATATGTTCTTTCTATACAGTGGCAAAATTTCACAAACACAGATGTGGTCTTAATCTTTCTCTTCATCTCTCTCTCCCTCTCTCTCACTCTATATAGATATATATATATATATATATATATTTTTTATATGGTAGCAGTTAATAGTTTTAAATACTGTTTGGGTTAATATGAGATCTGTCAGCAGAATTTGGTTGATTGCTGTTTCATTGACCATTTGAATGCTGCAAGAGAACTGCTTGCCTTCTCCCATGAGCCTCATGGTGATTTGCATAGTTGTGATTCTCTGGAATGGAGATGAGTTTCTAAATGTATATATATCTATATATATATATATATATATATATATATATATATATATATATATATATTTAGATTAGATATAGATAGATAGATACCTGACTGATTATCCACTCCACCCCTCCTGCTCTCCTTTTATTTCACTTCTCTACTGTAGTATATCGCTCAAACCTTTCTCTGTCCTACACTACTGAACTATGTTGTCTGCCTCTTCTCACAACAAAGCTAACCTCTATCTATTCCTCTGTAAAAAAAAAAAAAATTTCACTATCCTTTTTTTTCCCTTATTCTTAGAGTGTTAGAAATTACTACTCATTGTGTACTTCCCCTCTAATATTCTATATTTTATGTTAGCTCTCTCCTCACCAAATAATCTCTGTACACTTTTATCCTCTCTTTCCCTCAATTTATGGTTATTATCTGCACTATAGTATGCAGCTTAATATTTTGTATTTCATATTAATATTGTTGATGATATTTTTGCCTAATACTTGGAGCTTTTCTCCCCGGGCCTCTACTGAAAATGGACATGTATCCTGTTAGACTAGCCCGGTCAACAAATGTAAATAAATAAATAAATAAATATATAGATATAGATGTGTGTATATATATATATATATATATATATATATATATATATATATATATATATATATATATATATATATATATATATATATATATATATATATATATATATATATAGTGTGTCTGTGTGTATCCTAGTTACATAAAATAAATCCATGCATCCTGTCCCAAGAGATACATACTTTATGTGCATCCTATGTTCATCATTAACATTTATATACACCTTGTGCATGTTTTCATTTTCCACACAAACAATAATGTTCCTTTAAAGGAAAACTCCATCTTTTCCTGCAGTTTAACTCAACCTTTCCATTGCGTTTCTCCTTACAATATGTTTCCAGTATTGTTTAGGTACCAGAAACCTTTTTGAACTTTATAAATCTTTCATTTCCTTGCTTTGGAATCAAAGAAAAGGAAACGCACCCACTTTTTTAAGCATAACCTCTCACATACTTTGTAAAGGAATCTGTCTCTGTCTGCATGACATGCCACATACAGTTCATTAGTAACCTCACAACTTTAATTTTCAGGATGAAACTACCTTGATAACTGATATATTAACAGTTTATTCTTTTCTGCTAATAATAAAATTTAATTTCAGTAAAGAATCTTGGAACTGTAAGCAGAGAAATTGCAGGGCAAACTACATAATTGTTGGCAAACATTACACAAGACTGGTGACTGTAATCACCCAATATGAGCCAGTGGGATATGGGACTCCACAGATAGGAGAATGTTTTTGAGAAAGAGAAAATGAGAAAAAGAGAGAAGCTTTAAAATAGTGAGAGTGAGTGAAATAAAGATAGTGTACAAGAAGGAGTTGTGTCCTTTTCTGGAAAATTCTAATTAGAAATTTGGGACTTCAATACCACATGGTATATCCCAACAAATATACACACAAGACAAGTAGTACATAACTGCCATTCCTACACAAACCCTTGAGTGTGGAAACTATCTTATGATAAAAAAAATGTATTGAGAAATTAAAATGTGCTTGTTTACTCTTAAGTCAGAGGGATTCGTTTACTACAAACTAGAAAGATTAGCCCTCTTCAGAGTGTTGACTCTCCCATAAATGTAAGACAGATGAGGAATGTTCTGGTTTGAGCTATTAGAGAGAAATGTACACCTCCCACTACCTCATGTGGCATATATTAGTTTCTGTGGAAATCTACCAGGGATTCCTTAATGGACAACACAGTCTGCAGATAGATAAGGGACTATAACATAAAAAGGATCATTTCAGACTATGTCCTGCACTTCATGTTGGAAGATACTTCACTGAGATACTCTTTAACCAGTTAAACGTTATCAAAGAAAAACCTGGGAGACTCTTAAGAAGTGATAAACATGCTAACACAGAAACTGTAACTAGGAAGAAACAGCTGCAGTCACGCTCCTTTAGGTTATTCTACAGACAGAATCTAAATCAAGGAAACATTGCCCTACCAAACTTTCTTTTATTGTGTTATTAAGTATAATCAAACCAGACCTATTATAAAGACAATAAATACTGTTACATAAATACAAAATACCCATATCAGTTCATCTCTGTTTTGCTATTTTCCTTCTTCTTCCTCCTAATTTCATCTTTTTATAGCATTTGGTTTCATTAAAGGTCTGGGTTTATTTTATAACTAAAGATATAAGAGAAAAAACTGAGTACCTCAGCTGGGATTCAGACCTGAGAACATCATAATTTGAGATCTTTATTTCAAACAATATACTATCTGTACATTTTTTGCCGCTTGCTTTTTATTCCTATTTAGCTGCCACCCCCCATCCCAGTCTGAAGAGGCAATATATTTTGGGGTGCTCTATGAAACAATATGGCAATAACCCATGGCTGTGTGTGGGTAATGCTGGATTTACCCACAGTTGGTGTGGTTTGGTCCCAAGGGCGAAACCCAAGTAACCAAACAAAGCCAACCATGGGTAAATCTAGTATTACCCACACTCAGCCATGGGCTATTGCCATTATACAATGATATTATTTAAGAAAAAAGTTACTTACTTTTCTTAATAAATGTCCTTGTATATGGGTGCCATAGTGTTCTTGCACTTTTTTGGTATCATGGGGCTTTTTTGTATGTACTGTACATGCGTATGGGTCTTAAGTTCGCATGCTTAAGTAAAACATCAGTGCTTTGGAAAGGAAGCAATGGAGAAAGGAAGATCTCCATTGCTTCTTTCTTTATTTATTTATTTAAAAAATAAAAAAGTTTGAAATCCAAACTGGTCAGACATATGTGAGACAGAGCAATACAAGGAAAATCAGGTGTATTTCTTTAGTTTTGCATAACATACCTGATTTTCCTTGTATTTCTGCCCTGTCTCTCTAAACTCTCCAGATTTTACATTTAATACTTCTCGACCTGTTAGCTTAAGAAAACTGGAAAGTCATAAGTATATTAATAGAAGAAAGTCTGGGCGACCAGACTTTTTTTCTATTGGTATATGCTAGATAATACAATTGCATGCTGGTTGAACTGACAAATCAGTGTGCACATTTTTGAATGTTAGTGGCCCGTTATTAGAGTATTACAGTTCTTAGGGTCAGACAAATGAAAATTTATCACTCTGGTTTTTCTCACATAAGAAAACAGAGATTAATACCTTGTCTGTCTCTGGAGGACTACCTAGGGATTGCCATTAGGTAAAATAAGAAATATGTAAGCCTAGTAAGAACTTAATGACAGTTTCATTACTCATGTTGGTTTTGGACATGTTAATAATTAATCATTGCCAGTCAAACTTAATGTCAAAGGGAAAATAAACTGTCAGACTAATACTGAATTTAGTCTGGATTTAGAAGTAAAAATGGAAGTGCTAGCACTGTGAAGCATTCATTTTATACTTGGAGTGTTATAAGACCTATGATATATACTATCAGTATAGCATACCCATGTAAATCCTTTGAGAAGGACAAGTGACAACATCCTCCTCTTAGATACTATTGTAAGACTACTTAATAGTGATAAATGCCCCAGATATGCCCTCACAGCAGGGGTGGCCCATGCTATTGGACTGCTGGACTGCAGCCCCCTCAACTTTAAAATAAAGAAATAAAAAGAATAAAAAGAAATAAATAGAAAAAAAAATTTTAAAATCGCAGACTTTGCGCATGCGCACTAGTCCGGACTGCTGCTGAGACAGTCTGGAGCATGCGCAGATTGTCTCAGCAGCAGTCCTGACTGGGAAACATGAAGAACAGAGCTCCCAGAAGTCTATGCAGTTTTAAACTGCATAGACTGTCCTGGGAACTTGCTGGGGAAACGCGTCGGGGTCGGACTGCAATATCAGGAGTTTAGGATCTCACAACGGGCAGGATTGGAGTTTGTTGCAGTCTCGTTGGGGGAAGATCTTGCAATGGGCAGGGTCGGATTTGCACGGGTTTTGGATTTATGGACAGGGATTGGATTTGCAGTGGTTTACTTTGGATGTATGGACAGGATGGGATCGGATTTGCGGTGGTTTACTTTGGATATATGGACAGGATGGGATCGGATTTGCGGCTGTGTGTATGTGTGTGTGTGTGTGTGTGTGTGTGTGTGTGTGTGTGTGTGTGTGTGTGTGTGTAAATGCCCCATGTGAAATATACTGGTGGTTAGACTCATGGTGGTGTGGTAGGGAATACCTCAGGGTTGAACCCTGTACCTTGTATGCAGGTGTTAAAGACCTGAATTCCCTACCCACCACCATTTGTAAAAAAATTGCAGATTTTTGATCTGATCAATTCCTCGTAATATCTGTGGTTTGTAAATATTGTAATGCTTGATATTTGATGGTGCAGTGGTAGCACTGTTGCCTCACAGCTGCAGGTTCTCGGGTTTGATTCTTGGCTGGGGTGCCTTCTTTGTGGGGGTCTGTATCTTCTCCCTGTGTTTGTGTAGGTTTGTTTTTGTGTCCTCCCATGTTACAAAGACATGTCTGCATTATTTCTTCCTGGGCCTCTGCTGAAAATTGTTTTTTTGTTCCAAGTCAGACTGTCCTGATTAACAAATGTTAAATAAAATTGACAGGCATTTGAATTTCAGACTTCAGGTTTCTGAATGTTTAATTCCTTACATATTTGATGGTGCAGTGGCAGTATTGTTGCCTCACAGCTA
Source organism: Protopterus annectens (assembly GCF_019279795.1). Classification (NCBI taxonomy): domain Eukaryota; kingdom Metazoa; phylum Chordata; order Ceratodontiformes; family Protopteridae; genus Protopterus; species Protopterus annectens. The sequence goes on along the minus strand of NC_056747.1, from coordinate 1,217,795,279 downwards.
TAGGTTTTCTGGTTTGATTCTTGGCTGGGGTGCCTTCTGTGTGGAGTCTGCATCTCCTCCCTGTGTTTGTGTGGATTTGCTCTGGTGCCCTGTCATTTTACAAAGACGTGTCTGCAGTATTTCTCCCTGGGTCTCTGCTGAAAATTGTTTTTGTTCTGTCAGCAGTAAAACTGACAGGCATTTGAATTTCAGACTTCATGTTCTTCAGAAAATACATAGTAACACAACCGTAACACAACCTTTTATTCTAGCAATTTTCTAAGTTTATAAGATGAATATTTGAAATGTGTCCCTATTTTTGGGACTGTATTCCCCCATTATTGGCTTCATCCAGGGTTTTTGTGCTAAGGTTGACAGCTATGGCAAGAACTGAATTCACTGAATATGTTTGAGGGCTGTATTCCCTCATTACTGGGTTTGTCCAGGTGTTTTGTACTAAGAGGTTGACAGCTATGGTGACAATTGAATTCACTAAATGATAGCCATTTAAGTTTCAGTCTTCCTGTCTTTTACAAAGCAGCTGATTTGGCGTAGTGGTATGTTGCTCTGACTGTTTTGCACACGGACCTTGGCAGTAAAATGCATGGTGGTAATGCAGCATTTCTCTTTCACAAAGCAGCTGATTTGGCATAGTGGTATGTTGCTCTGACTGTTTTGCACAGGGACCTTGGCAGTAAAATGTATGGTGGTAACACAGCATTTTATTCTAGCAACTTTCCAAGATTATACAAGCAATGTTTAATGTGTGCCTGGTTTTTGGGCTTTTGACCCCCCCCCCCCAATACATTTTGGCTTTTTCCAGTTTTCTTGTGCTGCAAAGTTGAGATACAGTTGAGCATTGAATAGATTTTACAAGGAGCTGAGAGCTGCAGGGGAACAAAAGTTTAGTGTTACTTAAGTGAAGTTGGTTTGCCTTGTTAATAGCACAACAGGTTGTATACTTGCTTTTGATGCAGAAGGCTGTGGGTTCTACTCCCACAAGGGGTGGATGCTGCCGTACTGAGAATGTTCCCCTTGGTGAAGATACTAACTATGAGTCTGTTATCAGTTTGCCATCCATTTTCTCTTGTAATATTACTAACTTATCATTTTTTTAATGTAATATAGGCAATTTATTCCTGAGGGGCAACAGACACTTTATTTTTCGATGAAATATAAAGGTGTTTGCTAGCAGCAACTTCTTCATTAGTTACAGATTTCTTTAATGTGGAATTATTTAGATGACTTTTACTTCTTCAGAGATTGTGCATATTTACTGATAATGGACTGTAGAATTGTGCATATTTACTGATAATGGACTGTAGAACTGTGTACATTTACTGATAATGGTGGACTGTAGAATTATGCATATTTACTGATAATGGTGGACTGTAGAATTGTACATATATTTACTAATAATGGTGGACTGTGGAAGTCTGAGTAGACTTTTATGATAAATGTTCTGAACTGGGCAGTTTTGCCATTATGGGTGCATGCATTTTGTTTCATTGCTTACTGGAAAAATGTTAAAAAAAAATTTAAAATGCCCTCTAACAACTGTACTGTATTGTACAAGGAATATAATTTAGTACAATGAGGAAGGTGTATCAAAGAGCACATGTATGTTTCATATGCAAGGGGCCTATGATTTGAAAACAGCCCAAAATTAATCTTTATCTGCTACTGGCAAAATGTATTTTCTTTGAATGTGGGTTTCAATGCTGTTTCAATGAATGTGAGTTTCAAGGGCAGAGAAGTTTTAATGCTAAGTTTTCATTGTGAGACTGCATTGCTTTGTTTAGCAGATGACTTAGTGTTTGTGCTGTAAAATACAAAATAAAACTTTCAAATGAAGTCCAACTCATCATAGAAGTAAAGCAGTATGCACATTAGTGTTTATGGTAAATGGAGTGAAATAGTGAAATAGCCAAGTAATGGTTCATTGGAATGGCTGCAGAGGCTCCATTCAACCATGATTTTGTCAGGGGGGAAGGGCAGCAAACTCAGACAGGCCCAGCTGAACTATACCTCCCAACTGTCCAGATTTTCAAAGAATGAATAGATCTTTGCTTCTTATTTTTGGTTTGTTCTTCATAAAATTTGTAGTTTTTTTGGCAAATCATTTAGGAATTAAGTCACTAAATAATGATACACTGAGTTTCAGACTTCATAACCTTCAGAAAAATGCATGCTAAAGTAAGAACTGTTATTCTATCAACTGTCTCAATTTATACAAGAGCAATTTTTAGCACTGTTTATATGTTCCCCCAATATATTTGGCCTTGTTCAGATTTACTGCATTAACAGGTTGAGAGGTACATGCAAATAAATTGCTTTATAGAATTAGGCATAGCCAACCTCTCAACTGTCCCCAATTTTGGCTCAAAATGTTGCTCTTCCCCCTAATAATCCCTCTGCAAAATAGCAATTTTGGAAGAAAACATGGAGGGTTTACAATTAAGAAATAACTGTAATAATCAAAGTTATAGATTACTTGAAATGCATGTAGATTCTTTTATTTTGTCAGCTGCTCAAGTTAGCAGTACTAATATTAAAGTGTCCCTTCTTTGACAGGTTCCCAGCTGTATTGTGTGGCTATTTTATATTTTGCATCACATTTTTGGTCCATTTTTCATAAAATTGTGTTTTTGGAAAATTAGTGACAAATCATTAAAGACTGAAGTTAGAAAATAATGACAGACATTTGAGTTTCAGATTTTATACCCTTCAGAAAATTCATACTAATGCAAGACATATTCTGTTATCTTTCTAAGTTTATTAGAGCAATATTTAAAAATTGTCCTTATTTATGGGCCTTTGTCCCACTTCTGTGTATGGCTTTGTCCAGATTTCTTGCTCTGAGGTTGAGAGGTATGACAAATGTGTCAGGACCATCACAGTCAGCCAGAGACATTTCAAATTGTGACATACTTGTTGCACCCCACTCCCCCATGTAGTGACTCTGGATGTGTCCAAGCAAGGCAAGGAGTAGTTATGCAGTGTAAATGTGCAGTGTGTCCCCCCATCCAAGGTAGACACAAGTACTACAGTGGCTTTTCATCTGTCCTTGATTTTGCAGAACGGTCTGGTTTCTGCCATACTTTTGTACTGTTGATTTATGCTTATTACTCAGATTTATGCTTATTACTCAGAAAGTGCCTGTTGCTTTGTGTTTAAGTAGCAATGCTTTAATGACCATAAGGTAAGCTTGTCTGAGATCGTAAGATGCAAGTAAGCTTTAATAAGCATACTGTTAAAGATTTGCCAACATTGAAAGCCTTTCTGTTGTTGCCATGCAGAGAATACTTGACTAGATAATGTATAAGCCTTGGGTACTAAAGGACAGGATTCCATTATTTTAAAAAGCTCATTACACTTGTTGGAGACTTCCAGTCATCTCTACAGACTTTACCCACAAACTAAACAGAATGCCAATCATGTGTGGTCCATAACCTGTACGGTAATCTTTTAAGCAATGTATCTTGAGCTTGTTTCTTGTTTGCTTTTCATGTTCTACTTTGATCATGTTTTCCCCATGAAACAAGTAGATAGTTGTCAGGCAGCAGGTCTTTTTGGATAAGAAACATTTTTACAAGTGGGGGCATCACAGAGATTTCTACTTTCAGCATGTTACTTGGTACTTTAATAAAGCTGAATATAAATTATAATTAGAACTGCAGTGCAAGGAGAAGTGGTTTGAGTTGAGTGTTTCTTGTTTTTCTTATACTTGATTTTGACTGGCATTCCAGTAATGCATTTAAAAAGCAATTTATTTTTTCATGCCTCACAACCTTTTGTTTCCATCTAGATATTAAGTAAGCTGTCATGCAGCCAATGCACTGAAATATTTTTATTCTTCTACACTTATTTTTTGTCTTGATTGGACTCTCATAATAATGGTTTGGCACCCAGGGCAGTGTATTTAATTAAAGTTAGTTTTTGTGGTTTTGAGCATAGCTCCTCCCCTTTCTAGATGGCCACACCCCTTCCCCTTGAACCCACCCATTCAGCTGTCTCCTGCAGGCCCCCTTTGATTTGAAGTCACCAGCCGCCACTGCCTTACAGTAGATGCAACTAAAGCTTTTGATAGAGTAAACTTACACTTTCTCTTTAATATACTGCCTTTATATGGTTTTCCTCAAGAATTCATTAAAATGATCCAGGTTCTGTATCAGAAAGCTTCTACCACTACACAGGTAAATAAACTTATAACTAACCCTATACTCTTATTCAATGGTACAAGACAAGGATGTCCTCTTTCGCCATACCTATTTAATCTTTATCTAGAACCCCTCCTTCTGTTTATTTCACAAAAAAAACTTTCATCATATTCCCAGAATCCACAATACAAATCTTATATACTCGGCCTTTGCTGATGATTTAAATATATACTTCCAACTCCCCACTACTGACATCCCAAAAATACTTAAAGTTATTGATGAGTTCTCGGTAGTTTGAAATTATAATTTAAATTTAAACAAGTCACACATATTTCCCCTCAATCCTATAGGTCATAAAGAATTGTACTTTCCTATGAGGGAGATCAAAATAAACTACCAGATAAAATATCTAGGAATAATATTTACTTCAGACTTCAAAGATATTATAAACAATAACCTAACTACATGGACTAGTATTCAAAATGATATGGATAGATGGAAGAACATTAATATGTCTCTACTGTCAAAAGTTAGGGTTGTCAAAATGAATTTTCTACCAAGAATACTCTTTCAATTAAATGCTACCTTTTCCAATATTCCCCAAAATTTCTTCCTTGCCATGGAAAAAGCTATATCAAGATTCTTATGGCATCCCAAATATACCAGAATTAAATATGAAAAACATGTACTCGCCAAAGATAAGGTGGGATTGGGGTTACCTGATTTTAAGCTTTACTATAGTATAATTACTGTATACAGACTAATACAAATAATAAACTATGACTCATATATAAATACTTGGACACCCCAGTGGACCAAAATCTGGTATGAACAGTTGAAATCCCTTGGCTGTAATATCAAATCCTTAACATTCTTGAATTTAAACCAGGCTAGCATATACACGAAGAATTTACACCCACTAATTAAAAACATGAATCTTACAACACAGAAACTATTTAAATCATTGCAATTAGCTGACGCTTTTGCCCTTATACAACCATTACACCTAAATCCTAATCTACTAATAAATAATAAACAAGTAAATCTAACAAACTACCCCCTTATAAAAGACTACACAATATGGGATATATACCAATGGAAAGACACTAACACGGGGCAAATGAGACTTGAACTCAAACTTCCTATGAAATATAGTATTATCCTTAACCAACTTCATCATCTTATAAATGCTAAATTCTCACAAATACACACTGACTTACAGAACATAGATTTAGTTAAATTAATACTTGAAAATCTTGCAATTAAAGGGAAAACAATTTCTAGGACCTATAAAATTGTAATGAGTGCAAAACATCAGAATTCTTTATTATTTTCAAACTATTGGCAAACAAAAAATCAATCACTGACTGAAGAAAATAAGAAACTAGCCATTGAAAATACAATCAAATTCATTCCTTTCAAGAAGCTGTTATATACACAAATTATGGTAAATAACAATCTATATTATACCTTATCTAAATTAAATAAATTAAATCCTAACTTTTTGCCTATATGTCCCCATTGTCCAGATCAAACAGCTGATATTTTATGTGGAACTGTACTAAGATACACAACTTATGGTGGTCCTTGAGAGTAAGATTAGAGAAGATGGGATATGAAAAATCAACCCTTACATGAGAGACAGCTATATTGCACATTAATATCAATCAATTCCCAAAAATATTAAGACATGTCTTTATTATGATGTGTCCCTTATTAAATTCTTTATTACAAAGAATTGGAATGTCATGTCACCAATTACATGGGAAAATTTTAGCAATCTTGCTATCAAATATATCTCATCTCACAAATTAATTTATTCAAAAACAAAAAAACAAATGCTATTACCAAAAATATTGGGGTTACTTACTAGATATAATTCTTGACAAATAAAATTTGCCTACAAATTGTCATGAAAAGCTAACCTTTAAATAAGAAATGAATGTAGAATAACCAGTCTTTCTTGCATCTTCTCCCTTTTCTTAGTATACGTGTAACTAGATATTTTCCCTAAACATACAAATAAATGGTTA